>NC_142930.1:28201889-28254389 GCF_046866305.1 Octopus bimaculoides | reverse complement strand
GAACCATTAAGTTACGGGGACGTTAACACACCAGAATTAATTGCCAAGCGATGTTGGGGAGGACAAACACAGACACACAAACACAGACACACACACACACACACACACAAACCCGTCGTATATATATATATATATATATATATATATATATATATATATATATATATATATATATATATATACGACGGGTTTCTGTCTACCAAACCCACTCACAAGGCTTTGGTCGGCCCGAGGCTATAGTAAAAGTCACTTGGTATAGGTGCCGCGCAGTGGGACTGAACCCAGAACCATGTGGTTGGTAAGCATGCTATTTACCACACAGCCACTTCTGCGCGTATATATAAGTATGAAGTTCTCTTAAATTGATATGTTTTATATCTGCATTGTTTTCGAAAGCCTGCACTGGAGAGAATATGGATGATATTCATAGGTTGCGGCAAATGGAACAATAACAAACAAGAACAGGGACTATCATGTGACTGTACTATATTTCGAACTTATTGCCGTAATGTCTGCAATATGTGAAAGATTGCATTCGGTCGCGCGTGTTTAGATAGAAAAGAGGGTGTCGTTAAGTATGTAAGATTTAAGGTGAATCTTCTACTCATATAGTTGTGACCTAGGGTTAAACAATAACAACAATGACAAATCAACAGAAACAGAAAGTAACTGTAAGTATTGGCTAACAATCTATAAGCCTTATCAGATAGCAAATAGATTTCTTATTTAGCAACAGCGTAATACTTATCCAGACTTACTCGTTGAAATTACCAGACCAATATTTGCTGTATTTAATATCAGCATTGCGTTATAGCAGTGCTGCAAATTACACTTTATTCTTGACATCTGAAAATTAAGCTTGACACTAGTGTCTACTTTTTTCTAGAAACTTCCATAAGGGAGGCATTTAACCGAAATTTTTTTTATCGATTTCAAGATTTATGTATGCTATAAACGCTGTGTCATTTATTGCTCTGAAGGTAGTTAAATCACTTTATTATAGATAATTGCTGCTTTCTTTCAGCTCTTTTACTGAATCTCCAACCATCCCTAAGAACTATCAATAGCAGCACACGTGCTATCGCTTACCTCGGGGCAGCTAGTGTTCTTAGTACTACCCAAGTACGTATTGACTCTAATAAGGTATTATGTCTCGTTTACCTCTACCTCGAAGACATTAAACTTTGAATACACATCATCTTATCTTTGACACTAATACTCCAATAACTAGAAAACAGCAATATGTCAATATGTACGTATAAGTATATGTGTATGTTCATGTATAATGTGTGTGCATGCATACATTTTTATAGACATTTCCTATTTTATTAATACTGTTGCCCCAACCGCCACTACGAAAAAGTTAAAATCTACAGATAACAACAGGTAATCGAAACTGTGCCAGGGCTTTACTCATCATCCGTTTATAAATATTTTGTACAATTTCTCCATTACATGTATATATATATATATATATATATATATATATATATATATATATATATATATATATATATATATATATATCTTGAACTATGAAGAATTATGCAGAGTTTGGAATATGTCTAAGCATATTTTTGCAATTGTCTGATAATATAGATGTAGACTTGCCCAAATGCATCAATAAATTAACCTCGATATTTCTTTCACCGTTGTTGAAAATCATCTGAATATCAAAGGGCGATATTCAAGCAATTTTCCTATTCAACTTCAAAAAAAGGGTGTAAAGCAGCTGAAACTGCTCGAGATATCAAAGAAACGTTTGGTGAAGAAATGACCAGTGAGTGGTCATCTTGAAAATGGTTTAAATGATTTTGCAGTGGCGACCTGAGCCTTGAAGATTGCGAGCGTACTGGACACCAATCTTCCATCGATGACGTTCAATTAAAGGCCGTCATTGAGAAAAATCCACGCAAAAAAATCGAGCACTGGCAAAAGAACATCAAATTAGCCAGAAAACTGCCTGCATTCATTTGCATGCGATCGGAAAATCAAAAATGCTTGACAAACGTGCACCACTCTATGTGAAAGAAAATCAGAAAATACATAGATATGAAATTTGGTAGTCGCTTCTTTTCCATAACCAGATTGATCTATTTCTTGATTGTATTGTAACTTGCCATGAAAAGTGGATTCTGTACGATAATAAAAAACGTTCATCGTAGTGGTTGGACCAAAATAAAGCGCAGAAAACCTTCCCTAAACCCGAGCTCTCAAACAAGGTTATGGTGACTGTTTGGTGATGTACTGCTGGACTTATCCACTATAACTTCTTAAAATCCGGATAAACCACATCTGCAGAAACATATTGCCATGAAATTTACAAACTGAATGAAAAACTGCTACTTCTCCGTCCCAGACTGGTCAGCAGAAAAGAGTCAATCATTCTTCATGACAACACTTGACCACACGTTTTACTAATGATGCTCCAGAAATTGAGGGTACATGGCTGCGACGTTCTTCCCGCCCAGCTTCTTACCAAGACCTTTCTGCTACCGTCTGCCTTTTTTCAAGCACTGTGATGGTTTCCTGCGAGAGAAGGACTTCAAGAATCAAAACGATGCTGAAAGTGCGTTCAAAGAGTTCATCAGCCCCAGAACTCCGGAATAAACAAACTTGTAACTCGTTGGCAAACATGTTGAGTGTGATGGCACTTGCATTGATGAATAACATTTCCGCATTGTTGAAATATATCGTGATGAATTTCATATTTCAAAACGTTACTTACATTTTACATAGCCTGCTATGTATATTAATAATTTGTTCAAGCACAGTGACATTAAAAATCTAGATTTAGAATCCAATGTAAAGCAGATAAGTACAGAGCGTAATAAGAAATTGCATAAATAACAACGTAACAAGGTAATGAATTTCGTAAACTTACAACTGTTTCTGATGTAAGATGCAACGCAGTCATAGTAGAGTGTTTATGTATCACATTATATCTTAAGTTGGACCTTTAAGAATGACGTGCAATTTTGTTTGAGAAAGCATTAAAAATCCGACAAATCTATAACATAATACACAATCACTGTTCTATGTGTATGTATCTATATATTTTCACTCATGCACACACGCATACACATAACTTTATGGAGTCTTTATATTACGCAGTTATATTATCATGTTCTACTATCACGCTGTAAATATCGATATTTAGCATTGTACTATTCGTCAGATATTTAGAATGACAATACTAAAATGCATACATTACACCTTTACGGCTGTAGTATCGATATGAGGGAAAATGCATGACGCGATTTCAGACATAAACGTGTTCTCTATTGAGAGTATCATTCTGTGACTTCTCTATTAATGTTTCCATAAATTTGATACTGTTTACTTCAAATCTTCTTAATTTGTTCAGTAAATACTCATACTAAGATTAAGAGATTCTTGTGTATGTATACCTGTGCACTTTTGCATTTGTTTTATTCCTTATATTGGCAAATATAAAAGAAAAATATATAGATGGACACACACATATACCATACCTTCATATTTTAACGTTCAAAATGAGAATCATGGAATTACATGAATACACACACCTAAGTAACTGACAGTTTACTGTTATGTTAATGGTGGATAAGCCACCGGCATTGATTATTATGGTAGTGGGTAGAGAGGGATGCAGAGAAATATGCGGTTAGACGGAATGGGAGAATGATAATGGTTTGAAATTTTGACACCAGGCTAGCAATTTCTGGAGAGGTATTAAGTCGATTGCATCGATCCCAGCGCTCAACTGGTTCCTTTCTTATCGACCCTGTAAGAATGAAAACCAAAGTTGATGTCAGCAGAATTTGAACTCAAGAACATAGCGAAAGATAAAATTGCGTTAAGCTAACGATTCTGCCATCTCGCCGCCTTCAATGAGAGAATGATTTTAAGATGGAAAGACATCAGGCAGCCTCGCATTTCTAAGATTCCAGCGTTTTAGTCCTCTTTCTCTCCTTCTTTCTTTCTTTCTTTCTTTCTCTCTCTCCCTCTCTATTTTTCTCTGTATATCAATTCACCATTATGAAAACCAACTTCACCGACGACATTTCGTCCACTAATAGCACCTTAGTAACCAAAGCAACTCTCTTTGCCTCTACAATAACTATTTATTTCTAACAACTTGAGCTACTTCCCTCAGGGTTACACACATTTCATGGAAGATGGAACATAATTATTATTATATAAATATTCAAAGCAACGGAAGTTATGCTCCGTTGGAGCAGTAGATGTGGATTGAATTCACAAAGCCTAACTAATGTATGTAACAAAAATCTATAAGAAAAGGAAGATTCATTCTGCATGTAATCCAAGTTATACATTCTTGCCATATTTTACTAAATAAGGTTTTATTTGGGATTAATCAACCATACTTATTACCGCCAATCAATGGACTAATACTATAATATACAACGGGATATTCCTCTTAAGAACAAGAAAATATTTTAGAATCCAACAAATACCGGCCCTCGAAATCTCTAAAAGTCCCAGACCATCTCCAACAACGAAATAACTTCCTCACACGTGTGGAAATACTGATGATACATGTTGAGATAACCAAGACCGTATCCAAAGAAATGAACTTCGTTGAGCGTCATTAATTCTCTCACTATGCTTTCTAAACTTTGCTTACATAAGAGTTTTCTCGCTTTCAAGTACCCTTGCAGCTACGGGCGGTGTTCGGTACAGGGTGCCACCGCAACTCTGGCTCTATTCGTCTGCCCACAAAAAATGCACCCTCCACTATACACAAACCGAGGTCATTATTATCTTCTCTTTACGATGTGTGTTTATTTCCCTAAACTGAATTTTCTAACCATTTCTATCGTCTGAATTGAATACTTTTATATTTCTCTTGTTGTAAAAAGCATCTATATATTTAGCGAAGACAGAACCAGCGTGCAAATATGTGTGAAAACCATATGAATCTGTGATACGACACTTCAAAGGAAAAAAGAAAGAAAGAAAAGAAATGACAGATTAACATTTTGAAAGTCTCTCTTGTAACTACAAATACATTTGTTCGAGGTGTATATTAGTTTTTTAGAATATTTAATGATTGAAATTACATGACGCTGCTCCGAGCAGTAGCACTCAAATTTTCATGGTTAACTTTCTACTCCGAACTAAGTGAGTGACCCGGAGCAACTTAAAAGCATTACATCATTAAAGGAAAAATTATATCACCCGGTTCTGAAACTCCATGACTCTTGCAACTTGGACAAACAAGTGAACATAATTATGGATATCATCGATTTAACTAATACAAATTAATTTGCATACGCTATTAAAGACTTGATGTAAAATCAAATCAATACGGTTTAAATTTGTATATCCATTATTTCATATAATTTTCAGCTACAGCGTCTGAAATGCTAAGATGGGTGTTTTCAAACCAGAATTACATATTGAAAATAACGCGTCTTCCCTTTCAAAGCATTTTAAAAAGTGTCATCGTGAAGTTTGTGAATTGTATTGCAGATAGACGAGGGGAGTAATTCATTCGAATTTTTCTAAGGAAAATTAGGTGGGTAAGTTTTCGTATATTTTGCTTATAACCGTTTTCACTAATTTTGAAAATGTTAAATAAATAAATTGCTTTCAGTGTATGGATCGTGCTAGATATAAAATCAAAATTGAAATGATTACGTGAAAGGATCAAAATTTTCTCATGAAAATTATTGGCTCAAATGAATTGGCTTCGACTTCAAATCGAAGAATTGTAAATTGGATTCATTGCTAATTTGTTCCGAATCAACGGTGCCCATCAGGCTAAGAAGACAGCTCTTGATATTTTCCGGAAGTCTTAATGAAGGACAGAGTTTTACTCTATTAAGAGACACTGTCCCGATACATTTAATGGTCAAAATAGGTAATGAAGTAGGAATCGTAATTAAATGAGAATTAGATAGAAGCAGAAACTCCTTTTAATTGTATAAGCTCAAAAATAATTATTAAATTGCTCTTTCTCTCTCTCTCTCTCTCTCTCTCTCTCTCTCTCTCTCTCTCTGTATATATATATATATATATATATATATATATATATATATATGCATGTGCATGCGTCTGTCTGTGTGTGTATGTGTGTGTGTGTACCTGTGTATGTAGAGATATGAATGACTCAACAAGAAAGTTGGGTCAAAAATTGTTCACCTGAATACTGAAAATTTTAGGAATCAAGTCTCCAATAGTGTTTCCTTTTTACGTTATATCCTGTGGCAATTCCGATTACAGACACTAATAAAAGGAAACATGGATGATAAATAAACGAGTTTTCTCATCAGTCTCCGTTTTCCAAAAAAAAATTTAAAAAATAAAAACGAAGACAATAATATAACATTTCTTGCAATTTAAATTCAACACTAAACTATTGAATGTTCCGCGCGCTGAATATGGAAGTTATAAAATTTTTTGAATATTCCCCGTAAATGTTTGAGCTATCATAAATTATAACAACCTAGCATTCATTATATTTAATAGCACAAAGTCTGACTCCTTCTCAATGAACGTTGTATGATGAAATGAACGACAATCATCGAATCTTATACGTATATATTCAATGTGATGTAATAAACAGCTTCATTATTATGAGATAATTCTTTCTTTGAATCTAGTTTACTATTACGATGACATATATTTTGCCAAATACAGTAATTTTGGAACCGTGAGGGTCCTCTGTTTAAATGCTTTCAAACAGAATATTAAAAAAATTGTTACATATATGGTCAAGTTCACTTCTAAATCACAATTGTGTGAAATTAGCTTAACAATAAAAAAGCTTACCATTTTTACACTTCGCACGTCTAATAAGCGGTGATGTTAAATGAGAAACTATCCTCATGTGTTGCAGCATTCTTGGTGTTTTAAAAATGTGGAGAAATAACCGACAACTAAGCATATCATTTGCAGAATCTCTTGCATGGAGGGTACCATATCACCAAACACTGTTTTTACATATAAATATATTCTCTAATAATGCATATATATATATATATATATATATATATATATATATACGCACACACACACACACATATATATATATATACGCACACACACACACACACACACATATATATATATATATATATATATATATATATATATATATGTATATATATATATATATATATATATATATATATATATATATATATATATATATATATATATATATATATATATGTATATATATATATATATATATATATATATGTATATATATATATATATATATATATATATATATATATATATGTATATATATATATATATATATATATATATATATGTATATATATATATATATATATATATATATATATATATATATATATACATACGTACATACATACACACACACACACAACAGCAGCAACAACAACAACCAGAACAACAATAATAAAGCAAAAAAACTAGTAGAACAGGAAGGTATCATCGAAAGTAATAATTCGAAGATCCTATGTAATTTTATGATTCACTATGATCATGCGATAAAGAATAGTATTAACTGAGAATGAAAGCAAACCATGCTGGATCAGAGATATAGCATGCCAACCTAACAACAAGGTATGTGATAAGGAAGACAGTAAAGTCGTTAGATATAACAGGTTACCTTGGGAGGTTAAGCAGTTATTGTCGATAAAAAAAGGTGGTTGTAGTACCAATAATTGTACGAGCCCTTTGAACAGTGCGTAAAAAACCTTGTAAAGTACGGGGAACAAATAGGGGGTGCAATATAGGTGAAGCACTTGCATAAAACAGCACTGCTTGGAACCGCTTGAATACTCCGGATGGTGCTCGAAAAATATGGTGTTACTTTAGTTCACTCGTAGGGACGGCAAAAGGGCAAAAGCTCGCTCGATTTCGATTTTCAGTATGAAGGCTCTATCAAAAGATCTTTGAAAATTATTTGTCAGTCAGATCGATTCTGTCAATCAGAGTGCTAGTCTATGACCTATTTTTTGTCACCAGAATAAGATTAGATGTGTGTGTGTGTGTGTGTGTGTGTGTGTGTGTGTGTGTGAGCGCGCATATGTGCGTGTGTGTATATATTGATATATATATAAAATACATACGTATGTATACAAACACACACATACATACACAAAACACACGCACACACACACATATGCATGTATAAATATTAAACATGACCTAAGATATGTGTTACAGTATTATATATGAAAAGTGAAACAGCATTATGTCTGAAATTACACGTGAAAAAATCAGTTTATTACCAGAGGTTTTATTTGTAGGAGCGTTACCAAATTTCGTAAGGACAAGGAATTTGAAAATACCGTTGGGTTTTCCGTCATTCTCACGAATAAACCCAAAATAATAACAATAAAAAATATTACTAAGTACCCGAGCTGAAAATGTTGAATCTTTGGTAGAAAATCTTCTTCAAACCCGTTAATTTTAAAGTCATAATCTGTCCCTTAAGATATATTACTTTGAATTCTTACCCAGACATTTTGATGAAAACAAGTGGACAGTGAGAGACGGGGAAAGCAAAATATATGACAACTCTTACCATTTAAAATATTTTATAGATTGAGCAGATTCCGTTAGTGTTGGGGTGTGATTGAAACATTCTACTGAAAGATGTCAATGACATTATTTACGACTAACCAGTATAGCCGTGGCAAAGGTGTAAATTATAGTGTTCTTTATTGTATATAATATCATGTATTATATAACAATCCTTCTTGTTAAAATTTTAAAATTAATTTAGCGTTGTTGCGTGTCATTTATTGAAATAGCTCCGTGTTAATTTGTCATAATATTTCTATAGACGTTTTAAAAAGTGAAATGATCATTGTCTTGTATCTTCAAACTCTAAGCCAATGCTAAAAAATTAAACAACTCGATTTAATAATTGCCAGAGAAATTACTCTTTTAATTGTTACATTCTTTATTGAGGAATGCAAAGCGATTTAGATTTAATTAAGTAGTTATTTAGATATCCTATTGAAAATTAAGAATTCTGAATTCAATTCTTGACTAAATTTCGAAAACGAGCATGATTTGCGTAAACAGCGTAAAAAAAATGTAAATTTACTGGCTTCTTCACGGCTTCGCTTGGGACTAACGAGTGTGAGTACAATCTCTATTTTCCAATCAACATCAAGGAATGCCTGAAAATGTTTAATGATATACCCATTAACTTATATAAACAGTGCTGCTATATTATAGGTACTCAAAAAATATATAAAATCAAATTTACGCAAGGATTTGTTGGGATTCTCTTTCGCAAATTGTTTTACCGAATTCAGCTGTTATTGTTGTACTAAAAGTAGGATATGTAAAACCATAATATATACGAGTATATGTGGTCATTTGCCTTTGCTATTTGATGTTTAGATAGATAGATAGCTAGCTAGCTAGCTAGCTAGCTAGCTAGCTAGCTAGCTAGCTAGCTAGATAGATAGATAGATAGATACATTTCTTTTATTAGCCACACAGGGCTCAACGAAGATGGGACAAATACAATGTAGAGCTTTTCTTTTTGGGAGGGGGAAGGAAGGAAAAAAAAAAAAAAAAAAAAAAAAAAAAAAAAAAATTGGTGGTGTCGATCAAAAGGGATCGTAGGAAGGGAAAAAGGGGCAGTTCGATCAAAAGGGATCGAAAAAAAAAGAAAAGGAAAGGCCGATCAATAGGGATCGTGTATCACACAGTAATGTTCTCGTGTAAAAAGAGGGGAGGACAGTTTAGGTTTAGCCGTGGAAGGAAAAGCCCACGGAAAAGACCACGGTAACCTTGGTCAATATTCTCATTGAAGAAACTATAACAGTAAGTGACTCTCTTTTGCCTTTTTGTTTTTGTTTTTTTTTTCTTGTTCATAGGGTTATGCTCAAGATGGCTCCGTCGTTCACACGTGCCATCCTTGCTACATTCACCCATCTTTTTTTGAAGCATTCACTAGACAAGACTTCCCTTTCTACTCTCAACTTCCTCTTCAGGTGATACTTGAAGAAGTTGATGAGAGATTGCCCAGAGAGGAAAGTCTTTGTCTCTAGACCTTTCAGACGCGTCCACCATACACATTCTTTCGCCATAGCCACAAGTACGATGAAAATAGCTCTTCCTTCCCGTTTAAAGGAAGGAGGCGCGACAATATTCACGATAGACTCGGCTGATAGACCGACTCGTCCCACACGCGATAGCAGTTGTTCGACGTAAGCCCACAGCTCGGAAATGGTGGGACACTGTACGAGTGCGTGCAGAACGGTTTCGTCGCTCTGCCGGCATCTCGGACAGGTCGGCCCCGTGTTTCTCGAGCCATGCCTGTAGAGCTTATCCCGAACGGGTAGTGCTTCTCGATAGCACTGCCAGGCCAGGGATCTCTGGAAGTTGTCCATAGGTCCCGGCCCGAAGGTCGTCTTAAACAGGCGGGTCAGGTATTCCTCGTCGACGCCCAGGTTCGCCCCGAGATCGTCGTCGTACCTTCCCTCCACTAATCCACTATAGAATGCGTTAGTTGTGATGCAGTCGCTCAAGGTTGACCCGGGTTGTTGGAGTTGCCGAAGAGCAGCGCGACACTCGCGGTGCCATTCGCCCTTCCTCGGCCTCTTCTTGATCCATGACTGCAGTTCGGTCATGGAGACGAGCTGCGGGAAAGCGCGCCGCACAAACGGTGACCACACCTGTTCACCGCTGTCTACGTAGAGCCGGAGATGTCGCAGTCTCAGCGCGTGTCTGCGCATCATCAACCACGGCATGCCCAGTCCTCCTTTTAACGGGTGTTGGCAGCAAGATAGATAGATAGATAGATAGATAGATAGATAGATAGATAGATAGATAGATAGATAGATAGATAGATAGATAGATAGATAGATAGATAGATAGATAGATAGATAGATAGATAGATAGATAGATAGATAGATACATTTCTTTTATTAGCCACACAGGGCTCAACGAAGATGGGACAAATACAATGTAGAGCTTTTCTTTTTGGGAGGGGGAAGGAAGGAAAAAAAAAAAAAAAAAAAAAAAAAAAAAAAAAAATTGGTGGTGTCGATCAAAAGGGATCGTAGGAAGGGAAAAAGGGGCAGTTCGATCAAAAGGGATCGAAAAAAAAGAAAAGGAAAGGCCGATCAATAGGGATCGTGTATCACACAGTAATGTTCTCGTGTAAAAAGAGGGGAGGACAGTTTAGGTTTAGCCGTGGAAGGAAAAGCCCACGGAAAAGACCACGGTAACCTTGGTCAATATTCTCATTGAAGAAACTATAACAGTAAGTGACTCTCTTTTGCCTTTTTGTTTTATTTTTTTCTTGTTCATAGGGTTATGCTCAAGATGGCTCCGTCGTTCACACGTGCCATCCTTGCTACATTCACCCATCTTTTTTTGAAGCATTCACTAGACAAGACTTCCCTTTCTACTCTCAACTTCCTCTTCAGGTGATACTTGAAGAAGTTGATGAGAGATTGCCCAGAGAGGAAAGTCTTTGTCTCTAGACCTTTCAGACGCGTCCACCATACACATTCTTTCGCCATAGCCACAAGTACGATGAAAATAGCTCTTCCTTCCCGTTTAAAGGAAGGAGGCGCGACAATATTCACGATAGACTCGGCTGATAGACCGACTCGTCCCACACGCGATAGCAGTTGTTCGACGTAAGCCCACAGCTCGGAAATGGTGGGACACTGTACGAGTGCGTGCAGAACGGTTTCGTCGCTCTGCCGGCATCTCGGACAGGTCGGCCCCGTGTTTCTCGAGCCATGCCTGTAGAGCTTATCCCGAACGGGTAGTGCTTCTCGATAGCACTGCCAGGCCAGGGATCTCTGGAAGTTGTCCATAGGTCCCGGCCCGAAGGTCGTCTTAAACAGGCGGGTCAGGTATTCCTCGTCGACGCCCAGGTTCGCCCCGAGATCGTCGTCGTACCTTCCCTCCACTAATCCACTATAGAATGCGTTAGTTGTGATGCAGTCGCTCAAGGTTGACCCGGGTTGTTGGAGTTGCCGAAGAGCAGCGCGACACTCGCGGTGCCATTCGCCCTTCCTCGGCCTCTTCTTGATCCATGACTGCAGTTCGGTCATGGAGACGAGCTGCGGGAAAGCGCGCCGCACAAACGGTGACCACACCTGTTCACCGCTGTCTACGTAGAGCCGGAGATGTCGCAGTCTCAGCGCGTGTCTGCGCATCATCAACCACGGCATGCCCAGTCCTCCTTTTAACGGGTGTTGGCAGCAAACGGATCGCCTAACCATCGGAACGCTTCCTTTCCACAAGAAGCGGAAGAGGATGCGCTCCAGTTTGGTGATGGTAGGGTCGGGACAAGGAACGACGGTCAGGCGGTAGTAGATGACGGACGCGATGTACGTGTTCGCCACCTCCGCCCGACCTTTCAGGGAAAGCTTCCTCTCGGCCCATTGCCGGGCTAGAGTGGCCACCCTTCTCGTTATCTCGTCCCAGTTCTTCTCCGTTTGGAGGTCTGGACCAAACCAGACCCCGAGCATCTCAACCGGACCGTCAGTCCAACGTCCCACGACGGAGGCGCTACTTGACGGCATGGGGTTGCTTCTCCAGGTGCCGAGCCGCAAGCCCACTGACTTATCCCGGTTGATTTTCGCTCCCGTTACCGCTTCGTAGTCTCTCAGTGTCTCGCCGACAAGCTCGATGTGCTTTTGGCTAGACACTATGACGGTGACGTCGTCCGCGTATGCCGACACGCTCGTCCCGCATCCCAACTCTCGCGGGATGCCCCTCAGCGTCGCCAGCTTCCGCAGTAGTGGCTCGAGAGTCAACACGTACAGAAGCGACGAGAGGGGGCATCCCTGACGGACCGAACGTGCAATGTCGAAGGGTCTTGATAGATGCCCATTGACGCGAACTACCGAACGGATGCCTCTGTACAAGGCAGCCATCCAGCCGCGGAAAATGGGACCGAAGCCGGCTGCTATGAGGACAGCCTCCAAGTATTGATGGTCTACCCTATCGAAGGCTTTCGATTGATCTAAATTGATCAGGGCCCCACCCATGCCAGGTTCCTTAACTACCCTCTCTATGATGTAGCGCATCAGATGGAGGTTGTCATGGATGCTCCTGCCCGGCACCGCGCACGTTTGCGCCTTGCCGATCAGTTTCTCGATGACAAGCGCCAACCGCTTGGCTAACACCTTGGCCAAAATTTTCAAGTCTGCATTGAGCAGAGTGATGGGCCTAAAGTTATCTATGACGTCCCCCTTGTTTGGATCTTTCTTCAGCAGCGTTACGGCTCCTCGACTCACAAAACCGGGAATGCTCCCGTTTTGCTGCCAGTTGCAGTACACCGCCACCAAGACGTCTCCAAACAAGTCTGGCTTACAGTTGTAAAGCTCGTAGGGCAGACCATCCAAACCCGGAGATTTGTCCCTCGAGCATCCCGCCATCGCGTCCCTCACTTCCGCCGCCGTGATGGCACCTTCGCAGCACTCCGCCTCTCTTGCCGAGAGTCGTGGCAGGCTGTGCAGGTAGGCACTGAAGTCCACCCTGCGTTCTCGCTCGCCATTCGTCCCAAACAGTCGAGCAAAGTGCCGCTGAAAGGCCTCACACATTTTGCTTGGCTCGAGCAGTTCGCGCCCCTGTTCGTCCACCAGAGACCGAATGGTGGCTTTGTTGCCCTGTTGCGCCTCCGCCACCCGGGCCTCTCGTGCGGCTCCAACACCTTCGTTTCTTAGAGCACGCATCCTAGCCCTGACAACGCACCCTTCGTGTTTGGCGTTGAAGTGTTGGTCAAGGGCCAACCTCGCCGCCAAAACGTCGGATGCGATGCCACTTCTAATTGCCTCTTCTAGCTTCTTAACTAGTTCACCCTCTACTCTGTTTCTGTCTATGGCTAGTGCTTTGCTATACCTAACCGCTTCTGCTTTTATTGCTCTCTTGAGGGCAAACCACCATTTGTTATTGATGATGGCTCCTGTCAAAGCCCTCTTTACTAACGTGCTAATCCGGTCTCTGAAAACTGGTCTCGACGGGAAAGACGCGTTTAGTTTCCAGTAACCGGAGCCCTGCCTATGTGTCTTATCTAAGTCTAGCGTACACGTCACAAGTTTGTGATCCGTGTAGCTGACTATGTGAAATTGTGGACACCCTATGCTATCTCTATCTACTCTCCTACACAGTATTCTATCTAGATACGATCTCGACGACCCGATGCGGTTTGTCCATGTCCACATTGGCGCATTCGGGTAATCGAGTCGGTACCTGTCAGACAGTTGAAAGCGTCTGAGCAGGTCTTTGAGGCATTTGCATCCCCGTCTATTCCTATCTCTGCCAACATAGTCTAGATGCGTGTCCAAGGTAGCATTCCAATCCCCCACTAAAAGTAAAGGACGAGACGTTCCTAGGAATACTTCTAGACGTCGAAAGAAATCCGGCCTACCTGTTAAAGGTGGTGCGTATACTGATATGAGTCGAAAAGCACACCCATCGCTGCCATCGACATCCAGAACAACCAATCTACCCTCCGGGTCTATGAATACTGTCTTTACTTCGAGATCCAGACTCTTGCGAAAGAGTACCGCCGTGCCACTACCGCCCATTCTCGGCAGACAGGGAGAAAAATAAATGTTAAACTGTCTGCCAAACATGGACGATAGGGCCCGCGTATCATGGAGTCTGGTCTCGCTTATGGCTATGATTTCTAGTTTATGTGACTTTATGTCATTTAGGAGGTACCCTTGTTTCCAAGGGGACCCCAAGCCACGCGCATTTACACAACCAATCTTGAGCATCATTTTGATTTGAGTGTTAAAGTTTTATAAAGAGAGTCACTTACCGTTTGAGAGTTTTTGTGTCTCCTCCTTCGGGTTTTCTTCGAGGAGATCACTATATAGTTTTTTCGCCAGGTATTTTTGGCATTTGCCAACTGCCTTTGGAAAAATAGATTTTAGTGTGTGGTGCAGGGTTGGTGTTATGTGTAGTATTTTGATGTGTTCTGGCGGTGTTGTGTATGGGTGGTTGCTGGTTTTTATGTCTTCGTGCTGGTTTTTAGATAGATAGATAGATAGATAGATAGATAGATAGATAGATAGATAGATAGATAGATAGATAGATAGATAGATAGATAGATAGGTTTCTTTATTAGCCACATAGGGCTCAACACAGAGGGGACAAAATACAAATGTAGAGTTTTTCTTTTCGAGGGGGTCGAAAACAAAGCAGAAAAAAAAACAAAAGTGGGGACAACGATGAAAAAAAAAACATCGCAAAACGTTTGGGGTATTTACAAAAAATACGAAATAATACAAAAAATTCCCAATAAATGGGGAGGTTATCCGTGGAAAGAAAAACCTACGAAAAGACCACGGTAACCTCGGTCTTTAGCGTTACAGTTTGTTAAATAAAATTTCTTTTATTTAAGCAAGAAACGTGAGTAACTCTCTGTTTACAAAATTTTAAAACGTTTTATAGAATCATGGTCAAGGTGGCTTCGTCATTTATACGTGCCATTCTTGCTACATGTATCCATCTTTTTTCAAAACATTTGCTAGACAACACTTGCCTCTCTACTCTCACCTTCCTTTTCAAGTGATACTTAGATAGATAGATAGATAGATAGATAGATAGATAGATAGATAGATAGATAGATAGATAGATAGATAGATAGATAGATAGATAGATAGATAGATAGATAGATAGATAGATAGATAGATAGATAGATAGATAGATAGATAGATAGATAGATAGATACATTTCTTTTATTAGCCACACAGGGCTCAACGAAGATGGGACAAATACAATGTAGAGCTTTTCTTTTTGGGAGGGGGAAGGAAGGAAAAAAAAAAAAAAAAAAAAAAAAAAAAAAATTGGTGGTGTCGATCAAAAGGGATCGTAGGAAGGGAAAAAGGGGCAGTTCGATCAAAAGGGATCGAAAAAAAAAGAAAAGGAAAGGCCGATCAATAGGGATCGTGTATCACACAGTAATGTTCTCGTGTAAAAAGAGGGGAGGACAGTTTAGGTTTAGCCGTGGAAGGAAAAGCCCACGGAAAAGACCACGGTAACCTTGGTCAATATTCTCATTGAAGAAACTATAACAGTAAGTGACTCTCTTTTGCCTTTTTGTTTTTGTTTTTTTTTTCTTGTTCATAGGGTTATGCTCAAGATGGCTCCGTCGTTCACACGTGCCATCCTTGCTACATTCACCCATCTTTTTTTGAAGCATTCACTAGACAAGACTTCCCTTTCTACTCTCAACTTCCTCTTCAGGTGATACTTGAAGAAGTTGATGAGAGATTGCCCAGAGAGGAAAGTCTTTGTCTCTAGACCTTTCAGACGCATCCACCATACACATTCTTTCGCCATAGCCACAAGTACGATGAAAATAGCTCTTCCTTCCCGTTTAAAGGAAGGAGGCGCGACAATATTCACGATAGACTCGGCTGATAGACCGACTCGTCCCACACGCGATAGCAGTTGTTCGACGTAAGCCCACAGCTCGGAAATGGTGGGACACTGTACGAGTGCGTGCAGAACGGTTTCGTCGCTCTGCCGGCATCTCGGACAGGTCGGCCCCGTGTTTCTCGAGCCATGCCTGTAGAGCTTATCCCGAACGGGTAGTGCTTCTCGATAGCACTGCCAGGCCAGGGATCTCTGGAAGTTGTCCATAGGTCCCGGCCCGAAGGTCGTCTTAAACAGGCGGGTCAGGTATTCCTCGTCGACGCCCAGGTTCGCCCCGAGATCGTCGTCGTACCTTCCCTCCACTAATCCACTATAGAATGCGTTAGTTGTGATGCAGTCGCTCAAGGTTGACCCGGGTTGTTGGAGTTGCCGAAGAGCAGCGCGACACTCGCGGTGCCATTCGCCCTTCCTCGGCCTCTTCTTGATCCATGACTGCAGTTCGGTCATGGAGACGAGCTGCGGGAAAGCGCGCCGCACAAACGGTGACCACACCTGTTCACCGCTGTCTACGTAGAGCCGGAGATGTCGCAGTCTCAGCGCGTGTCTGCGCATCATCAACCACGGCATGCCCAGTCCTCCTTTTAACGGGTGTTGGCAGCAAGATAGATAGATAGATAGATAGATAGATAGATAGATAGATAGATAGATAGATAGATAGATAGATAGATAGATAGATAGATAGATAGATAGATAGATAGATAGATAGATAGATAGATAGATAGATAGATAGATAGATAGATAGATAGATAGATAGATAGATAGATAGATAGATAGATAGATACATTTCTTTTATTAGCCACACAGGGCTCAACGAAGATGGGACAAATACAATGTAGAGCTTTTCTTTTTGGGAGGGGGAAGGAAGGAAAAAAAAAAAAAAAAAAAAAAAAAAAAAAAAAATTGGTGGTGTCGATCAAAAGGGATCGTAGGAAGGGAAAAAGGGGCAGTTCGATCAAAAGGGATCGAAAAAAAAGAAAAGGAAAGGCCGATCAATAGGGATCGTGTATCACACAGTAATGTTCTCGTGTAAAAAGAGGGGAGGACAGTTTAGGTTTAGCCGTGGAAGGAAAAGCCCACGGAAAAGACCACGGTAACCTTGGTCAATATTCTCATTGAAGAAACTATAACAGTAAGTGACTCTCTTTTGCCTTTTTGTTTTATTTTTTTCTTGTTCATAGGGTTATGCTCAAGATGGCTCCGTCGTTCACACGTGCCATCCTTGCTACATTCACCCATCTTTTTTTGAAGCATTCACTAGACAAGACTTCCCTTTCTACTCTCAACTTCCTCTTCAGGTGATACTTGAAGAAGTTGATGAGAGATTGCCCAGAGAGGAAAGTCTTTGTCTCTAGACCTTTCAGACGCGTCCACCATACACATTCTTTCGCCATAGCCACAAGTACGATGAAAATAGCTCTTCCTTCCCGTTTAAAGGAAGGAGGCGCGACAATATTCACGATAGACTCGGCTGATAGACCGACTCGTCCCACACGCGATAGCAGTTGTTCGACGTAAGCCCACAGCTCGGAAATGGTGGGACACTGTACGAGTGCGTGCAGAACGGTTTCGTCGCTCTGCCGGCATCTCGGACAGGTCGGCCCCGTGTTTCTCGAGCCATGCCTGTAGAGCTTATCCCGAACGGGTAGTGCTTCTCGATAGCACTGCCAGGCCAGGGATCTCTGGAAGTTGTCCATAGGTCCCGGCCCGAAGGTCGTCTTAAACAGGCGGGTCAGGTATTCCTCGTCGACGCCCAGGTTCGCCCCGAGATCGTCGTCGTACCTTCCCTCCACTAATCCACTATAGAATGCGTTAGTTGTGATGCAGTCGCTCAAGGTTGACCCGGGTTGTTGGAGTTGCCGAAGAGCAGCGCGACACTCGCGGTGCCATTCGCCCTTCCTCGGCCTCTTCTTGATCCATGACTGCAGTTCGGTCATGGAGACGAGCTGCGGGAAAGCGCGCCGCACAAACGGTGACCACACCTGTTCACCGCTGTCTACGTAGAGCCGGAGATGTCGCAGTCTCAGCGCGTGTCTGCGCATCATCAACCACGGCATGCCCAGTCCTCCTTTTAACGGGTGTTGGCAGCAAACGGATCGCCTAACCATCGGAACGCTTCCTTTCCACAAGAAGCGGAAGAGGATGCGCTCCAGTTTGGTGATGGTAGGGTCGGGACAAGGAACGACGGTCAGGCGGTAGTAGATGACGGACGCGATGTACGTGTTCGCCACCTCCGCCCGACCTTTCAGGGAAAGCTTCCTCTCGGCCCATTGCCGGGCTAGAGTGGCCACCCTTCTCGTTATCTCGTCCCAGTTCTTCTCCGTTTGGAGGTCTGGACCAAACCAGACCCCGAGCATCTCAACCGGACCGTCAGTCCAACGTCCCACGACGGAGGCGCTACTTGACGGCATGGGGTTGCTTCTCCAGGTGCCGAGCCGCAAGCCCACTGACTTATCCCGGTTGATTTTCGCTCCCGTTACCGCTTCGTAGTCTCTCAGTGTCTCGCCGACAAGCTCGATGTGCTTTTGGCTAGACACTATGACGGTGACGTCGTCCGCGTATGCCGACACGCTCGTCCCGCATCCCAACTCTCGCGGGATGCCCCTCAGCGTCGCCAGCTTCCGCAGTAGTGGCTCGAGAGTCAACACGTACAGAAGCGACGAGAGGGGGCATCCCTGACGGACCGAACGTGCAATGTCGAAGGGTCTTGATAGATGCCCATTGACGCGAACTACCGAACGGATGCCTCTGTACAAGGCAGCCATCCAGCCGCGGAAAATGGGACCGAAGCCGGCTGCTATGAGGACAGCCTCCAAGTATTGATGGTCTACCCTATCGAAGGCTTTCGATTGATCTAAATTGATCAGGGCCCCACCCATGCCAGGTTCCTTAACTACCCTCTCTATGATGTAGCGCATCAGATGGAGGTTGTCATGGATGCTCCTGCCCGGCACCGCGCACGTTTGCGCCTTGCCGATCAGTTTCTCGATGACAAGCGCCAACCGCTTGGCTAACACCTTGGCCAAAATTTTCAAGTCTGCATTGAGCAGAGTGATGGGCCTAAAGTTATCTATGACGTCCCCCTTGTTTGGATCTTTCTTCAGCAGCGTTACGGCTCCTCGACTCACAAAACCGGGAATGCTCCCGTTTTGCTGCCAGTTGCAGTACACCGCCACCAAGACGTCTCCAAACAAGTCTGGCTTACAGTTGTAAAGCTCGTAGGGCAGACCATCCAAACCCGGAGATTTGTCCCTCGAGCATCCCGCCATCGCGTCCCTCACTTCCGCCGCCGTGATGGCACCTTCGCAGCACTCCGCCTCTCTTGCCGAGAGTCGTGGCAGGCTGTGCAGGTAGGCACTGAAGTCCACCCTGCGTTCTCGCTCGCCATTCGTCCCAAACAGTCGAGCAAAGTGCCGCTGAAAGGCCTCACACATTTTGCTTGGCTCGAGCAGTTCGCGCCCCTGTTCGTCCACCAGAGACCGAATGGTGGCTTTGTTGCCCTGTTGCGCCTCCGCCACCCGGGCCTCTCGTGCGGCTCCAACACCTTCGTTTCTTAGAGCACGCATCCTAGCCCTGACAACGCACCCTTCGTGTTTGGCGTTGAAGTGTTGGTCAAGGGCCAACCTCGCCGCCAAAACGTCGGATGCGATGCCACTTCTAATTGCCTCTTCTAGCTTCTTAACTAGTTCACCCTCTACTCTGTTTCTGTCTATGGCTAGTGCTTTGCTATACCTAACCGCTTCTGCTTTTATTGCTCTCTTGAGGGCAAACCACCATTTGTTATTGATGATGGCTCCTGTCAAAGCCCTCTTTACTAACGTGCTAATCCGGTCTCTGAAAACTGGTCTCGACGGGAAAGACGCGTTTAGTTTCCAGTAACCGGAGCCCTGCCTATGTGTCTTATCTAAGTCTAGCGTACACGTCACAAGTTTGTGATCCGTGTAGCTGACTATGTGAAATTGTGGACACCCTATGCTATCTCTATCTACTCTCCTACACAGTATTCTATCTAGATACGATCTCGACGACCCGATGCGGTTTGTCCATGTCCACATTGGCGCATTCGGGTAATCGAGTCGGTACCTGTCAGACAGTTGAAAGCGTCTGAGCAGGTCTTTGAGGCATTTGCATCCCCGTCTATTCCTATCTCTGCCAACATAGTCTAGATGCGTGTCCAAGGTAGCATTCCAATCCCCCACTAAAAGTAAAGGACGAGACGTTCCTAGGAATACTTCTAGACGTCGAAAGAAATCCGGCCTACCTGTTAAAGGTGGTGCGTATACTGATATGAGTCGAAAAGCACACCCATCGCTGCCATCGACATCCAGAACAACCAATCTACCCTCCGGGTCTATGAATACTGTCTTTACTTCGAGATCCAGACTCTTGCGAAAGAGTACCGCCGTGCCACTACCGCCCATTCTCGGCAGACAGGGAGAAAAATAAATGTTAAACTGTCTGCCAAACATGGACGATAGGGCCCGCGTATCATGGAGTCTGGTCTCGCTTATGGCTATGATTTCTAGTTTATGTGACTTTATGTCATTTAGGAGGTACCCTTGTTTCCAAGGGGACCCCAAGCCACGCGCATTTACACAACCAATCTTGAGCATCATTTTGATTTGAGTGTTAAAGTTTTATAAAGAGAGTCACTTACCGTTTGAGAGTTTTTGTGTCTCCTCCTTCGGGTTTTCTTCGAGGAGATCACTATATAGTTTTTTCGCCAGGTATTTTTGGCATTTGCCAACTGCCTTTGGAAAAATAGATTTTAGTGTGTGGTGCAGGGTTGGTGTTATGTGTAGTATTTTGATGTGTTCTGGCGGTGTTGTGTATGGGTGGTTGCTGGTTTTTATGTCTTCGTGCTGGTTTTTAGATAGATAGATAGATAGATAGATAGATAGATAGATAGATAGATAGATAGATAGATAGATAGATAGATAGATAGATAGATAGGTTTCTTTATTAGCCACATAGGGCTCAACACAGAGGGGACAAAATACAAATGTAGAGTTTTTCTTTTCGAGGGGGTCGAAAACAAAGCAGAAAAAAAAACAAAAGTGGGGACAACGATGAAAAAAAAAACATCGCAAAACGTTTGGGGTATTTACAAAAAATACGAAATAATACAAAAAATTCCCAATAAATGGGGAGGTTATCCGTGGAAAGAAAAACCTACGAAAAGACCACGGTAACCTCGGTCTTTAGCGTTACAGTTTGTTAAATAAAATTTCTTTTATTTAAGCAAGAAACGTGAGTAACTCTCTGTTTACAAAATTTTAAAACGTTTTATAGAATCATGGTCAAGGTGGCTTCGTCATTTATACGTGCCATTCTTGCTACATGTATCCATCTTTTTTCAAAACATTTGCTAGACAACACTTGGCTCTCTACTCTCACCTTCCTTTTCAAGTGATACTTAGATAGATAGATAGATAGATAGATAGATAGATAGATAGATAGATAGATAGATAGATAGATAGATAGATAGATAGATAGATAGATAGATAGATAGATAGATAGATAGATAGATAGATAGATAGATAGATAGATAGATAGATAGATAGATAGATAGATAGATAGATAGATAGATAGATAGATAGATACATTTCTTTTATTAGCCACACAGGGCTCAACGAAGATGGGACAAATACAATGTAGAGCTTTTCTTTTTGGGAGGGGGAAGGAAGGAAAAAAAAAAAAAAAAAAAAAAAAAAAAAAAATTGGTGGTGTCGATCAAAAGGGATCGTAGGAAGGGAAAAAGGGGCAGTTCGATCAAAAGGGATCGAAAAAAAAAGAAAAGGAAAGGCCGATCAATAGGGATCGTGTATCACACAGTAATGTTCTCGTGTAAAAAGAGGGGAGGACAGTTTAGGTTTAGCCGTGGAAGGAAAAGCCCACGGAAAAGACCACGGTAACCTTGGTCAATATTCTCATTGAAGAAACTATAACAGTAAGTGACTCTCTTTTGCCTTTTTGTTTTATTTTTTTTCTTGTTCATAGGGTTATGCTCAAGATGGCTCCGTCGTTCACACGTGCCATCCTTGCTACATTCACCCATCTTTTTTTGAAGCATTCACTAGACAAGACTTCCCTTTCTACTCTCAACTTCCTCTTCAGGTGATACTTGAAGAAGTTGATGAGAGATTGCCCAGAGAGGAAAGTCTTTGTCTCTAGACCTTTCAGACGCGTCCACCATACACATTCTTTCGCCATAGCCACAAGTACGATGAAAATAGCTCTTCCTTCCCGTTTAAAGGAAGGAGGCGCGACAATATTCACGATAGACTCGGCTGATAGACCGACTCGTCCCACACGCGATAGCAGTTGTTCGACGTAAGCCCACAGCTCGGAAATGGTGGGACACTGTACGAGTGCGTGCAGAACGGTTTCGTCGCTCTGCCGGCATCTCGGACAGGTCGGCCCCGTGTTTCTCGAGCCATGCCTGTAGAGCTTATCCCGAACGGGTAGTGCTTCTCGATAGCACTGCCAGGCCAGGGATCTCTGGAAGTTGTCCATAGGTCCCGGCCCGAAGGTCGTCTTAAACAGGCGGGTCAGGTATTCCTCGTCGACGCCCAGGTTCGCCCCGAGATCGTCGTCGTACCTTCCCTCCACTAATCCACTATAGAATGCGTTAGTTGTGATGCAGTCGCTCAAGGTTGACCCGGGTTGTTGGAGTTGCCGAAGAGCAGCGCGACACTCGCGGTGCCATTCGCCCTTCCTCGGCCTCTTCTTGATCCATGACTGCAGTTCGGTCATGGAGACGAGCTGCGGGAAAGCGCGCCGCACAAACGGTGACCACACCTGTTCACCGCTGTCTACGTAGAGCCGGAGATGTCGCAGTCTCAGCGCGTGTCTGCGCATCATCAACCACGGCATGCCCAGTCCTCCTTTTAACGGGTGTTGGCAGCAAACGGATCGCCTAACCATCGGAACGCTTCCTTTCCACAAGAAGCGGAAGAGGATGCGCTCCAGTTTGGTGATGGTAGGGTCGGGACAAGGAACGACGGTCAGGCGGTAGTAGATGACGGACGCGATGTACGTGTTCGCCACCTCCGCCCGACCTTTCAAGGAAAGCTTCCTCTCGGCCCATTGCCGGGCTAGAGTGGCCACCCTTCTCGTTATCTCGTCCCAGTTCTTCTCCGTTTGGAGGTCTGGACCAAACCAGACCCCGAGCATCTCAACCGGACCGTCAGTCCAACGTCCCACGACGGAGGCGCTACTTGACGGCATGGGGTTGCTTCTCCAGGTGCCGAGCCGCAAGCCCACTGACTTATCCCGGTTGATTTTCGCTCCCGTTACCGCTTCGTAGTCTCTCAGTGTCTCGCCGACAAGCTCGATGTGCTTTTGGCTAGACACTATGACGGTGACGTCGTCCGCGTATGCCGACACGCTCGTCCCGCATCCCAACTCTCGCGGGATGCCCCTCAGCGTCGCCAGCTTCCGCAGTAGTGGCTCGAGAGTCAACACGTACAGAAGCGACGAGAGGGGGCATCCCTGACGGACCGAACGTGCAATGTCGAAGGGTCTTGATAGATGCCCATTGACGCGAACTACCGAACGGATGCCTCTGTACAAGGCAGCCATCCAGCCGCGGAAAATGGGACCGAAGCCGGCTGCTATGAGGACAGCCTCCAAGTATTGATGGTCTACCCTATCGAAAGCTTTCGATTGATCTAAATTGATCAGGGCCCCACCCATGCCAGGTTCCTTAACTACCCTCTCTATGATGTAGCGCATCAGATGGAGGTTGTCATGGATGCTCCTGCCCGGCACCGCGCACGTTTGCGCCTTGCCGATCAGTTTCTCGATGACAAGCGCCAACCGCTTGGCTAACACCTTGGCCAAAATTTTCAAGTCTGCATTGAGCAGAGTGATGGGCCTAAAGTTATCTATGACGTCCCCCTTGTTTGGATCTTTCTTCAGCAGCGTTACGGCTCCTCGACTCACAAAACCGGGAATGCTCCCGTTTTGCTGCCAGTTGCAGTACACCGCCACCAAGACGTCTCCAAACAAGTCTGGCTTACAGTTGTAAAGCTCGTAGGGCAGACCATCCAAACCCGGAGATTTGTCCCTCGAGCATCCCGCCATCGCGTCCCTCACTTCCGCCGCCGTGATGGCACCTTCGCAGCACTCCGCCTCTCTTGCCGAGAGTCGTGGCAGGCTGTGCAGGTAGGCACTGAAGTCCACCCTGCGTTCTCGCTCGCCATTCGTCCCAAACAGTCGAGCAAAGTGCCGCTGAAAGGCCTCACACATTTTGCTTGGCTCGAGCAGTTCGCGCCCCTGTTCGTCCACCAGAGACCGAATGGTGGCTTTGTTGCCCTGTTGCGCCTCCGCCACCCGGGCCTCTCGTGCGGCTCCAACACCTTCGTTTCTTAGAGCACGCATCCTAGCCCTGACAACGCACCCTTCGTGTTTGGCGTTGAAGTGTTGGTCAAGGGCCAACCTCGCCGCCAAAACGTCGGATGCGATGCCACTTCTAATTGCCTCTTCTAGCTTCTTAACTAGTTCACCCTCTACTCTGTTTCTGTCTATGGCTAGTGCTTTGCTATACCTAACCGCTTCTGCTTTTATTGCTCTCTTGAGGGCAAACCACCATTTGTTATTGATGATGGCTCCTGTCAAAGCCCTCTTTACTAACGTGCTAATCCGGTCTCTGAAAACTGGTCTCGACGGGAAAGACGCGTTTAGTTTCCAGTAACCGGAGCCCTGCCTATGTGTCTTATCTAAGTCTAGCGTACACGTCACAAGTTTGTGATCCGTGTAGCTGACTATGTGAAATTGTGGACACCCTATGCTATCTCTATCTACTCTCCTACACAGTATTCTATCTAGATACGATCTCGACGACCCGATGCGGTTTGTCCATGTCCACATTGGCGCATTCGGGTAATCGAGTCGGTACCTGTCAGACAGTTGAAAGCGTCTGAGCAGGTCTTTGAGGCATTTGCATCCCCGTCTATTCCTATCTCTGCCAACATAGTCTAGATGCGTGTCCAAGGTAGCATTCCAATCCCCCACTAAAAGTAAAGGACGAGACGTTCCTAGGAATACTTCTAGACGTCGAAAGAAATCCGGCCTACCTGTTAAAGGTGGTGCGTATACTGATATGAGTCGAAAAGCACACCCATCGCTGCCATCGACATCCAGAACAACCAATCTACCCTCCGGGTCTATGAATACTGTCTTTACTTCGAGATCCAGACTCTTGCGAAAGAGTACCGCCGTGCCACTACCGCCCATTCTCGGCAGACAGGGAGAAAAATAAATGTTAAACTGTCTGCCAAACATGGACGATAGGGCCCGCGTATCATGGAGTCTGGTCTCGCTTATGGCTATGATTTCTAGTTTATGTGACTTTATGTCATTTAGGAGGTACCCTTGTTTCCAAGGGGACCCCAAGCCACGCGCATTTACACAACCAATCTTGAGCATCATTTTGATTTGAGTGTTAAAGTTTTATAAAGAGAGTCACTTACCGTTTGAGAGTTTTTGTGTCTCCTCCTTCGGGTTTTCTTCGAGGAGATCACTATATAGTTTTTTCGCCAGGTATTTTTGGCATTTGCCAACTGCCTTTGGAAAAATAGATTTTAGTGTGTGGTGCAGGGTTGGTGTTATGTGTAGTATTTTGATGTGTTCTGGCGGTGTCGTGTATGGGTGGTTGCTGGTTTTTATGTCTTCGTTTGTTATGTTTGTTTTTGTGTTGATGTATTCCATCAACTCTGAGTTTTTTGTGTTGATGGCAGTGAGCATTGTGTGTGTACTTGCTTTTGGGGTTTTGTTGCTTGTGTTGTAGTTGTGTGTGCTTGTGTTGGTGTCTGGAGTGTTTTCGGGAGTTGTGTATCTCCCTGCTTTGTTTGTGTTTGCTTTTCTTTTCTTGCTCCTCTTCCTCCTTCCTTTCTGGGCTATTTGCCATTCCTCATTACTTTCATCTTCCGACGAAGGTTCTGAGGAATCGGAAGGGGGTAGGGGCAAATTGTGAGCGTCTGTGTGTGCTTGTGTGAGTGGTTGTGTTGCTGTTTTTGTTGGTGCTGATGGCTTATTATTTGTGTGAGGTGTGTGTGATGTGGGGGAGGGGGAAACAGTCTTGGAATTTTCTTTCTTTTCCCCTGCTTCCTCACTTGTTGTTTTTGCAGATGCTGTTGTCTTCTCAGTTGCCAGTGTTGCTTGTGTTTCTCTTGTTTTGATTGTTGATGGTGGTGTTGGTAGTAGGGTTTTTTTTCCGGGTTTTGGTGGTTGCCCTTGTTGCTTTTTTTGGTTGGCGGCGGTTGGGCAACTGTCCTTGAGGTGTGCCTCGCTGCCGCATACATAACAACGTGGCCGCCTTCCTTCCACCACTACATATAACTTGTGGTCCTTTGCCAGTTGGATGTGTGTGGGGATCTTTTGGCACTCCTCTTCAGTGATATGGAGGAGGACTTCGACTTTTTTTCCCCCTTCCCAGTTTTTCTCCTCTGCAGTAGCAATTTCTAATATATTTGCCTCCTCCATTTCGAGGCATATAGAACCTACTATCCACTGGGTTTCCACTTGTGAAGGGACATTCTTTACTGTCACCTTCGTCACTCTCTGTCCAAGATAACTCGGTATCATCACCAAGTCATCTGTGTGGAGAGAGAGTGTTGAAAATTCCTTCGCTAACTGTTCGCTCTTAAAGCGTACTAGGACCGTGGCAAATTTTCGTCCCCAAGTAACATGACTTTGAAAGGGCCATATCGGTTTGAGACAAATCTCAATTTTTTGGGTGGAGAAACTCTCCGGTCGCTTCGTTTTCTTGTTGATAAGTCTGTATGATATGTGCTTCTTGTTTGTATTTTCAATAATTGCTTTTGGTATGTGTATTTGTACAGTGTCACCTTCTTTCGTGAGAAGGGATTTTGTGTCATTGATTTGTTTTTGGGTGAATGTTAATATTGTTCTTTTTTCTTTCGTTGCATCGGCAAAATTTGTTTTTGTGATGCTGGCAGATATGTTGTTTGTGGCGTTTGTGGTGTTGTTTATCTTGTTCGTCTTGTAGTTGTTGATGGTGGTATTGACAGTGGTGTTGGTACTGCCAGGTTCAAAGGTGGTGGTAGTGGCGGCAGAGTTTGTCGAAGTAGTGGTGGTGTTGGTGTTGAAGGTCGGTGTCCTGTTGTTGTTGCTGTTGTTATTGTCACTGGTAGTAGCAGTGGTGAGGACAGTGGTCGTGTTAGCAAGGACATTTGTGTCGTTGTCGTTGTTGTTGCTGTTGTTGTTGTTGTCTTTGTCGTTGTTGTTGTTGTTGTCACTGGTGACGGTGGCAGGCAAGACTGCTGTAGCAGCAGAGTTTGTACACGTGATGGTGGTAGTGGTGGTGGTTGAGGCAGCAGCAGTTGACTCAGAATCATTGCTCTTCTTCATCACTTGTCTGCGTTCATGCGGAACGGCATTAAGTGTTTTCGCCTCTGGCATTAGGAGCGGGAAGTCGGCCTCGTTGAAAACCTTAGCCATATTCGTTTTAAAGAATATGGCTAGGAACGAGGAAGATATGTTTGAATTTTTGGAAATAAGGCTCTAAATAGAGCTATTTCCGATTTGAAAAATATATGTTCACGAAGTATTTTGTGTTATACACAACTTATACAAAATTTTAAAACAAAATAGGTCTTTTAAGAGGTGAAAAATGCAACTTACATGGGAGCCGATGTGTCTACCGTCCGTCCATGATGATAGATAGATAGATAGATAGATAGATAGATAGATAGATAGATAGATAGATAGATAGATAGATAGATAGATAGATAGATAGATATGTTTTTATTATAGCCACACAGGGCTGAACACAGAAATTGGACGAAATACAAGCGTAGAGTTTTTCATTTTCGAGGTGGGCTGGGTGGGACACACAAAGAAAAGTCAAATCAATAGGGATTGTAATCGTTGGGGTGTACAAAAATTATAAATCTTCCCAAAAACGGGAATAAATATTGTTTACAGTTTAGGTGTATCCTTGGAGTGAAAAACCTACAAAAAAGCACCAAGGTCACCTCAGGCAGTTCAAAATGTACATAAAAGTAAGTACCTTTTCTCTCGTTTTCTCTTTTTGTTACAAATTAATGCTTAAAATGGTGTCGTCTTTCATACTCACCAATTTTGCCACATTTACCCATTTTTTATTGAAGCTTTCATTCGACAACGCTTTCCTCTCTATCCTCATCCTCCTTTTCAAGTGGTACTTGAAAAAGTTGACGAGGGACTGACCAGAGAGGAAAGTGTTTGTTTGTAAACCTTTCAAACGCGTCCACCACACACATTCTTTCGCCATAGCTATCAGTGTTACGTAAACCGTTTTTCCTTCCCGTTTAAAGGAAGGTGGCGGAACAATATTCACGATAGACTCGGCCGATAAGCGGGCTCGTCCCACACGCGACAGCAGCCGTTCGACGAAGGTCCACAGCTCTGAAATATCTGGACACTGCACGAGTGCGTGCAGAACGGTTTCGTCGCTCTGACCGCATCTCGGGCAGGTCGGTCCGGTGGTTTTCGAACCGTGTCTGTAGACCTTCTCTCGAACTGGTAGTGCGTCCCGATAGCATTGCCAAGCCAGGGATCTCTGGAAATTATCCATAGGCCCCGGCCCGAACGTTGTCTTGAAAAGGCGAGTTAGGAATTTCTCGTCGACACCCAGGTTTGCCCCGAGAGTGTCGTCGGACCTCCCCTCCACTAGTCCTCTATAGAACGCATTGGTCGTTTGTAAGTTGCACAAGTTTGATCCCGGACGGCAGAGCTGTTGTAGAGCTTGGCGACACTCGCGGTGCCAATCGCCCAGTTTCGGTCTCTTTTTGATCCATGTTTGCAGTTCGGTGAGTGAGACGAGCTGCGGGAAGGCGAGCCTCACAAACGGCGCCCACACCTGTTCACCGTCTTCAATGAAGTTCCAGAGATGCCGCAGTCTCAGCGCATGTCTGCGCATCATTAACCACGGCATCCCCAGTCCTCCATGTAACGGTTGTTGACAGCAAATGGATCGCCTCACCATCGGAACGCCACCCTTCCACAGAAAGCGGAAGAGTATGCGTTCTAGTTTCGTGATGGTGGCATTGGGACAAGGTACGACGGTCAGGCGGTAATCAATGACTGATGCGATATACGCATTAGCCACCTCCGCCCGACCTTTTAGAGATAACTTTCTCTCGGCCCATGTTTGGCTGAGTTTGATTACTCTACTGGTGATTTCGTCCCAGTTCTTATCCATCTGGAGGTCCGGATTGAACCAGACCCCGAGCAGTTTAACCGGTCCGTCCGTCCAGCGTCCCACTACGGAGTCACTGTTGGACGGTATAGGCTTGCTTCTCCAGGTGCCGAGTAGCAAACCCACCGACTTTTCCGGGTTAAGTTTTGCTCCTGTCACCGTTTCGTATTCTTTAAGTGTCTCGCTTAGCATCTCGACGTGCTTTTCGCTCGACACTATGACGGTGACATCGTCCGCATATGCAGACACGCTCGTCCCGCAACCCAGCTCCCGTGGGATACCCCTCAGTGTCGCCAGCTTCCGCAGTAGTGGTTCGAGCGTCAATACATACAGAAGCGCCGACAGGGGACATCCCTGACGGACCGAACGCTTGATGTCGAAAGGTTTTGACAGGTGACCGTTCACCCGAATTACCGATCGGATGCCGCTATACAAGGCAGCGATCCAACCGCGGAAAACGGGACCAAAGCCAGCCGCCCTGAGGACGGCCGCCAGGTATCGATGGTCCACCCTATCGAAGGCTTTAGATTGATCTAAATTGATCAACGCCCCACCCATGCCAGGATCCTTAACTACCCTGTCCATGATGTAGCGCATGAGGTGGAGGTTGTCATGGATGCTTCTGCCCGGCACTGCGCATGTTTGCGCCTTGTCGACCAGTTTATCGATGACAAGCGCCAACCTCTCGGCTATTACTTTGGCCAAAATTTTCAAATCTGCGTTGAGCAGAGTGATGGGCCTGAAATTATCTATAAAATTCCCCTTGTTTGGGTCTTTCTTCAGCAATGTCACTGCACCTCGGCTCACGAAACTGGGAATTCTCCCGTTTTGTTGCCAGTTGCAGTAGACTGATGCCAAGAGGTCTCCAAACAAGTCTGGCATTTGGCAATACAGCTCGTAGGGTAGACCATCCAATCCAGGCGACTTATCCCTCGCGCAGCCCGCCATAGCATCCCTTATTTCAGCAGCTGTGATGGGACCCTCACAACACTCTGCTTCTCCCGCCGTGAGCCGCGGCAGGCCAGTCAGGTAGGCACTGAAGTCCATCCTGCGTTCCGACCCACCGCTCGCACCAAACAGTCGAGCAAAGTGCTGTTGAAAGGCCCCACACATCCTTTCGGGCTCGAGTAAACTGCATCCTTGTTCATCAATTAGAGACCGAATAGTGGCTCTGTCACCGCGTTGCGCCTCCGCCACCCGGGCTTCTCGCGCAGCTTCGATCCCTTCGTTCCTTAAGGCACGCATTTTAGCTCTGACGACGCAACCTTCGTGTTTGGCGTTGAGGTGTTGGTCGAGGGCCATCCTCGCTGCCAAAACGTTGGTTGCGCTGCCAGTTGTAAGTGCCTCTTCTAGTTTCTTGACTAAGTCTCCCTCTATTCTATTTCGATCTATCGCTAGTTCTTTACTAAACCTAATAGATTCCGATTTAATTGCTATTTTCAGGGCAAACCACCATCGGTTGTTAACGATGGCTCCTGTTAACGCCCTCTTAATTAATTCGTTAATCCGGTTCCTGTAAACTTGCCGCGCTAAGAGCGAAGCGTTCAGTTTCCAGTAACCGGGACCCTGCCTATGTGTTTTATCTAAGTCGAGCGTACACGTCACAAATTTGTGATCCGTGTAGCTGACTATTTTAAATTGTGGACATCCTACACTAACTCTATCCGCTGTCCTACATAGAACTCTATCTAGATACGATCTCGACGATCCGACGCGGTTTGTCCAAGTCCACGTTGGCACGTTCGGATAGTCGAGTCGGAACCTGTCAGACAAATGGAAACGTCTGAGCAGGTCTTTAAGGCACTTACATCCCCTTCTACTCCTATCCATTCCCACATAGTCTAGATGCGTGTCCAAGGTAGCGTTCCAGTCCCCTACTAATAGTAAAGGTCTTGACGTTCCCAGGAAAAACTCTAGACGTCTAAAGAAATCCGCCCGACCCGTTAAGGACGGTGCATACACTGCCATCAGACGGAAAGCACATCCGTTTGTACCATCGACGTCCACGACAACCAGCCTACCCTCCGGGTCTAGGAATATTGGCCTTACTTTTAGGTTCAGACTCTTTCGAAAAAACACCGCGGTACCACCACCACCCATGTTTGGCAGACAGGGAGAAAAATAAATGTCGAATTGTCCGCCAAACATGGACTTGAGGGTCCGCGGGTTACTGAGTCTGGTTTCACTGATAGCTATTATTTCTATGTTCTGTGACCTGATGTCATTTAGAAGATATCCTTGCTTCCAAGCTGACGCCAAGCCACGTACATTTACACAACCTATTTTAAGCATAATTTAGTCGAAAAGTGTAAAGAGTCGAGAGAGAAGGTTACTTACTCATTTCGACAGTTTTACACTGTTCCTCCTTAGAAGTGTCTATGAGTAAGTCTTTGTATAATTTTTTAGAGAGGTATTTTTGGAAACCCCCTACCGCATTTGGATAGAGGGATTTGAGTGTGTGGTGCTGTGTTGGTGTCAAATGTAATATTTTTATATGTTCTGGTGGTGTTGTTCTTGGATGATTGTTTGTTTTCATGTCATCTTCACATATGTTTGTGTGATATGCAATATACTCCATTAATTTTGTGTCTTTTGTGTTTATGGCCGAGAGCATTGTATGCGTTTTTGTGGTGTTGGTGTTGGTGTTAGTTTGGTTTTGTAAGGGGCTTTCAGGGTTTGTGTACCTCCCTGCTTTGCTTGTGCTTGGTTTTGTCTTTTTTAATCTTTTTCTCTTACCCCCTGTGGCTATCTGCCATTCCACTGGACTGTCATCGTTTGACGAAAAGTCCGACAGATCAGAGGGGGGTAAGGGCAAGGCATCAGGTTCTATGCCTGTATTGTGTGGTGTGTGTGTTGTTGGGGATTTAGGTTTTGCATTTGTTTTTTCTTCGTTGATGTTTGTTTTCTTCGTTGTTGTTCTTGGTATTGGTGTTGGTCTATCTTTTGATGTTGGTGGTGGTGTTGTTTCCCTAATTGGTTTTGGTGTTGGAGTTGATTGTGGTGGTGTTTTTTCTTTTCTTGGTGTTGATGGTGATGTCGTTTGGTTTACTTTGTTGATGATCACTTGTGGGTTTGGTGGTGTTGGTAGCAAAGGTTGTTTTTTATTTATTTTTTGTTTTGGTTGTAACTGTTCTTGTTTCTTTTTTTGTGCCAAAACGCACTTTGAAATTAGGTGTTCTTGGCTTCCGCAGAGGTAGCAAAGCGGTTTTTTACCCTCCGCCACCACATAGAGGCTTTGTCCATTTTCCAAGTGAATCACATTCGGCAACTTTTCCAGTGAATCTTGATCCATCTGGATCAAAATTTCAATGCTTTTTCCGGTCCAGCTGTTATTATGAACAACAGTGGTTTCTAACACATTTATTGTTTTCAAATGAAAACATATCGCCGAAGTAATCCACTTGGACTCAATTTCCGGAGGGACATTATTTATTTTTATTCTACTCACTCTCTGTCCCATGTAGTATGGGACCATGATTAGTTCATCATTTTGTAAGGCTTCCATACTATACAATTTCGCCTCTTCTTCATTATTGAAACGAAATTGTACTGTATTAAATTGCAAACCCCAGTTTATATATTCTTTAATTTTCATGATTTTTTTGGCACATTTCTCAATTTCTGTTTTTGTAATTGGATTTGTTAATTTTTTACTTTTTCTTATTATTTTGTAAATGATGGTTCTTTTTTCCACGTCTTCTCTCACTTCTTTTGGGGTATGTAAAATTAAATTTTGTCCGGACGTAGAAAAAAGGGACCTGGTCTCTATAAGTTCTTTGTTTGTAAAATGTAAAGTTTCTTTTTTTTGTTTTAGCATGTCTGCAAAGTTTTTGTTGTTGTTGTTGGTGGTGGTGGTGGTGGTTGTGGTGTTGTGGCTTCTGTTCATTTTTCCTTCCTCTCTTTCGCTTGCTGTTTGTGAAGAGAGTAAAGGTTGAGTTGAACTGTTGCTGCTGCTGCTGCTACTTTTGTTGTTGTTGTTATCGTTGTTGTTGTTGGTGGTGGTGGTGATGATGGCGTCAGCAGCAAAGGTGCTTACATCAGAGATATTTGTGACGGTTTTTACGCATGGTTTTGTAACCTTGGTTACAGTTTTGTTTTTGTTGTTGGTGTTGTTGGTGGTGACAGGGCTTTTAACAGTATCGATGACGTTGACAGCTTTGACTTTAGAATCTGTTGCTTCATTCTTTTTCTCGATGTCTGTTATTGTTTTGGTGTGTGTGCGCGTGCATGATTTATTTTTTTGTTCTCCTAGCGTCTCAAGTCTAGGAAAATGTTCGTTCATTAAAGTTTCTGTCCAGCGTTCTATGACTATGTTTCTCGACATTTTTCAATGTCGAGAAGAAAATATATAATTTTAAAAAGGTTGAAACTGCCCCTAAAGGGCCAATTCCTACCTTGAAAACACAATAAAAAGAAAGTTTGGTGCTTCACACACCTTATATACAAAAATTCCAACAAAATATGGGCAATAAAAGGTCAAATAAACGTTTACCTTCGCAGCCGATGTGACAGCACGTCCGTGAGAAGAGATAGGTTTCTTTATTAGCCACACAGGGCTCAACACAGAGGGGACAAAATACAAATGTAGAGTTTTTCTTTTCGAGGGGGTCGAAAACAAAGCAGAAAAAAAAACAAAAGTGGGGACAACGATGAAAAAAAAAAAAAAAAAAAAAAAACATCGCAAAACGTTTGGGGTATTTACAAAAAATACGAAAAATACAAAAAATTCCCAATAAATGGGGAGGTTATCCGTGGAAAGAAAAACCTACGAAAAGACCACGGTAACCTCGGTCTTTAGCGTCACAGTTTGTTAAATAAAATTTCTCTGTTTACAAAATTTTAAAACGTTTTATAGAATCATGGTCAAGGTGGCTTCGTCATTTATACGTGCCATTCTTGCTACATGTATCCATCTTTTTTCGAAACATTTGCTAGACAACACTTGCCTCTCTACTCTCACCTTCCTTTTCAAGTGATACTTGAAAAAGTTTATGAGAGATTGACCAGAGAGGAAAGTATTTGTCTCTAATCCTTTCAGACGCGTCCACCAGATGCATTCTTTGGCCATAGCCACAAGTACGATAAATACAGCTCTTCCTTCCCGTTTAAAGGAAGGAGGCGTGACGATATTGACGATAGACTCGGTTGATAAACCGACTCGTCCCACACGCGACAGCAGTCGTTCGACATAAGCCCACAGCTCCGAAATGGTTGGACACTGCACGAGTGCGTGCAGAACGGTTTCATCGCTCTGACCGCATCTCGGGCAGGTCGGCCCCACATTTCGCGAGCCGTGTCTATAGAGCTTATCCCGAACGGGTAGCGCCTCTCGGTAACACTGCCAGGCCAGGGATCTCTGGAAGTTGTCCATAGGTCCCGGCCCGAAAGTCGTCCTGAACAGGCGGGTCAGGTATTCCTCGTCGACGCCCAGGTTCGCCCCGAGATCGTCGTCGTACCTGCCCTCCACTAATCCCCTATAGAATGACTTCGTTGTGATGCAGCCGCTCAAGGTCGACCCGGGACGGCAAAGTTGTTGCAGAGCAACGCGACACTCACGGTGCCATTCGCCATTCCTCGGCCTCTTTTTGATCCACGACTGCAGCTCGGTCATGGAGACGAGCTGCGGGAAAGCGCGTCGCACAAACGGCGACCACACCTGCTCACCGTCGTCTACGTAGAGCCGGAGATGTCGCAGTCTCAGCGCATGTCTGCGCATCATCAACCACGGCATGCCCAGCCCTCCTTTCAGCGGGTGTTGGCAACAAACGGATCGCCTCACCATCGGAACGCTTCCTTTCCACAAAAAGCGGAAGAGGATGCGCTCCATTTCGGTGATGGCGCGATCGGGACAAGGCACGACGGTCAGGCGGTATTCGATGACGGACGCGATGTACGCGTTCGCCACCTCCGCCCGACCTTTTAGGGACAGCTTCCTCTCGGACCATTGCCGGCAGAGAGTGGCCACCCTACTCGTTATCTCGTCCCAGTTCTTCTCCGTTTGCAGGTCCGGACCGAACCAGACTCCGAGCAACTTGACCGGACCGTCCGTCCAGCGTCCCACTACTGAGGCGCTGCCGGACGGTATGGGCTTGCTTCTCCAGGTGCCGAGCAGCAAACCCACCGACTTATCCCGGTTGATTTTCGCTCCCGTCACCGCTTCGTAGTCTTTCAGCGTCTCGCCGACAAGCTCGATGTGCTCGTGGCTAGACGCTATGACGGTGACGTCGTCCGCGTATGCCGACACGCTCGTCCCGCACCCCAGTTCTCGCGGGATGCCCCTCAGCGTCGCCAGCTTCCGCAGTAGTGGCTCGAGAGTCAATACGTACAGGAGCGGCGACAGGGGGCATCCCTGACGAACCGAACGTGCAATGTCGAAGGGTCCCGATAGACGTCCATTGACGCGAACAACCGAACGGATGCCTGTGTACAAGGCAGCCATCCAGCCGCGGAAAACGGGACCGAAGCCGGCCGCTTCGAGGACGGCCTCCAAGTATCGATGGTCTACCCTATCGAAAGCTTTCGATTGATCCAAATTGATCAGGGCCCCACCCATGCCAGGTTCCTTAACTACCCTCTCTATGATGTAGCGCATCAGATGGAGGTTGTCATGGATGCTCCGGCCCGGCACGGCGCACGTCTGCTCCGTGCCGACCAGTTTCTCGATGACAAGCGCCAACCGCTTGGCTAACACCTTGGCCAAAATTTTCATGTCTGCATTGAGCAGAGTGATGGGCCTAAAGTTATCTATGGCGTCCCCCTTGTTTGGATCTTTCTTCAGCAGCGTTACCGCTCCTCGGCTCACAAAACCGGGAATGCTCCCGTTCTGCTGCCAGTTGCAGTACACGACCGCCAAGACTTCTCCAAACAAGTCTGGCATACAGTTGTAAAGCTCGTAGGGCAGACCATCCAAACCCGGAGATTTGTCCGTCGAGCAACCCGCCATCGCGTCCCTCACCTCCTCCGCCGTGATGACCCCTTCGCAGCACTCCGCCTCTCTTGCCGAGAGTCGTGGCAAGCTGTGCAGGTAGGCACTAAAGTCCACCCTGCCTTCTCGCTCGCCACTCCTCCCGAACAGTCGGGCAAAATGCCGCTGAAACGCCTCGCACATCTTGCTCGGCTCGAGCAATTCGCGCCCCTGTTCGTCTACCAGAGACCGGATGGTGGCTCTGTTACCCCGCTGCGCCTCCGCCACCCGGGCCTCTCGTGCGGCTCCAACACCTTCATTCCTCAGAGCACGCATCCTTGCCCTGACAGCACACCCTTCGTGTTTAGCATTGAAGTGTTGGTCGAGGGCCAACCTCGCCGCTAAAACGTCGGATGCGATGCCACTTCGCAATGCCTCTTCTAACTTTATCACTAGCTCCCCCTCTTCTCTGTTCCTCTCTACAGCTAGTGCCCTGCTATACCTTATTGCTTCCGCCCTCACTGCTCTCTTGAGGGCAAACCACCATTTGTTGTTGACGATGGCTCCCGTCAAAGCCCTCTTTACTAACGTGCTAATCCGGTCTCTGAAAACCTGTCTCGACGGGAAAGACGCGTTTAGTTTCCAGTAACCGGGACCCTGCCTATGTGCCTTATCTAAGTCTAGCGTACACGTCACAAGTTTGTGATCCGTGTAGCTGACTATGTGGAACTGTGGACATCCTAAACTATCTCTATCTCTTGTCCTACACACTATCCTATCTAGATACGATCTCGACGACCCAATGCGGTTGCTCCAAGTCCACGTTGGCACATTTGGGTGGTCGAGTCGGTACCTGTCAGACAACTGGAAGCGTCTGAGCAGGTCTATGAGGCCTTTGCATCCCCTTCTACTTTTGTCACTCCCCACGTAGTCTAGATGCGTGTCCAAGGTAGCATTCCAATCCCCCACTAAAAGTAAGGGACGAGACGTTCCCAGGAATACTTCTAGACGTCGAAAGAAGTCTGACCGACCTGTTAAAGGAGGCACATAAACTGCCAGCAACCGAAAAGCGCCTCCATCGCTGCCGTCCACATCTAGGACAACCAGTCTACCCTCCGGGTCCGTAAATATCGTCTTTACTTGGAGATCCAGACTCTTGCGAAAAAGAACCGCCGTGCCACTACCGCCCATCCTCGTCAGACAGGGAGAAAAATAAATGTTAAACTGTCCGCCAAACATGGACTTTAGGGCCCGCGGTTCATGGAGTCTGGTCTCACTAATGGCTATGATATCCAAATTGTGTGACTTGATGTCATTTAAGAGGTACCCTTGTTTCCAAGGGGACCCTAAGCCACGCACATTCACACAACCAATCTTCACCATGATTCTATTTATACGTGTGCTTTAAAGCACAAAACAAAAGAACAGAGTGTTACTTGCCGTTAGAAAGTTTTGTTTCCTCCTTGGATTTTTCACCAAGGAGGCTATTGTACAATTTCTTGCACAAATATTTCTGGAATCCCCCTACCGAGTTGGGGTAGAGGGATTTTATTGTGTTGTGTAATGCTGGTGTTACATGAATAATTTTAATGTGTTTTGGCGGTGTTGTACGTGGGTGGTTGTTGGTTTTGATATAGTTATTTGTGATGTTTGTTTTAGAGTTGATGTAATTCATCAACTCTGTGTTTGTACTGTCTATTGCTGTTAGCATTGTTTTTTTTATATTACTATTGGTGTTAGTAGTATTTTCGGGAGATGTGAATCTCCCTGCTTTGTTTGTGTTTGCATTTTGTTTTGTTTTCTTCTTACTGCGCTTCCTCTTTCCTTTCGTAGCTATTTTCCACTCCTCCCCACTCTCTTCATCGGATGATGGGAGATCTGAGGAGTCAGAAAGAGGTAACGGCAAATTTTGTGCGTCTGTGTGTGTTTCTGTGAATGTTTGTGTTGCTGTTTTTATTGATGTTGGCTCCTTGTTATTTATGTGTGGTGTATGTGATATGGGGGAGGGAGAGGCAGTCTTGGAATTTTCTTTTTTTTCTTCTGTTTTTGCAGTTTCTGTTGTCTTTTCTGTTGTGGTTATTGCTGATATTTCTGTTGTTGTTTTTTGCGTTGCTGGTGGTGTTGGTAGTAAGGTTTTTCTGTTGGGGGTATTTGGTAGTTGCTTCTGTTGTTGTTGTTGTTGTTGTTGTTGTTGTTGTTTTTGTTTAGCGGCCAGAGGGCAGTCCTTTTTCAGATGTGCTTCGCTGTTGCATAGGTAACAGCGAGGTCGCCTGCCCTCTACCACCACATACAGCTTGTGGTCCTCTGCCAATCTAATGTTTGGAGGAATTTTCTGTGAAGCCTCCTCCGTGATGTGGAGAAGGATTTCCAGATTTTTCCCTCCCCAGTTCTTTTCCTCTCCGACCGTAATCTCCAAAATATTTGCCTCCTCCATTTCCAGGCACACGGCCGATATCAGCCATTGGGTGTCCACCTCCGATGGCACATTTTTTATCATAACTTTGGTCACTCTCTGTCCTAGATAACTCGGTATCATTACCAAGTCATCTGTGCGGAGAGAGAGTGTCGAAAATTGTTTAGCTAAATTTTCATCCAGAAACCTTACTTGCACCGTTCCGAATTTCCTTCCCCAGGTGACATGATTCTGATAAGGCCAAATTTTTCTAAGACAAACTTCAATTTTATCTGTGCTAACATTTTCTACACGTCTGGGTTTGTGTTTACCAGTTTATAAATGATGCACTTTTTGTTTTTCATTTCTATAATATCTTTTGGGATGTTAATTCTGACATCATCTCCTTCTTTCGTAAGAAGGGATTTTGTGTCTTTTATTTGTTTTTGTGTGAATGTCACTGTTGTTCTTTTTTCCTTTAGAGCATTTGCGAAATTTGTTTTTGTTGTGCTGGCGGACATGTTCTTCTGGATATTTTTGTTTATGTTGGTGTATGTACTGCCTGGTTCAAAGGTGGTGGTAGTGGCAGCAGAGTTTGTTGAACAGGTGATGGTGTCATTGCTGACGGCCGATAACTTTACTTCCTTGTTGTTGCTGTTGTTGTTGTTGTTGTCGTTGTTGCTGTTGTTGTTGTTGTTGTTGTTGTTGTCGTTGGTGGTGGTGATGATGGCGTCAGCAGCAGTGGTGCTTACGTCAGAGACATTTGTGACGGTTTTCACGCATGGTTTTGTAACCTTGGTTACAGTTTTGTTTTTGTTGTTGGTGTTGGTGGTGGTGGTGGTGGTGGTGGTGGTGAGAGGGCTGTTAGTAGCTGTACTCACAGTCTTTGTGACGTTTATAGCAACTGCGTTCGTGTCACTGCATGAGCACGCGCTATTCTGTTCTTTTTTCTCTTCTGGCATCTGAAGCCTCGGGAAATGCTTGTCAAAAGAACAAGACAAGCGTTCCAAAATTATGTTTCTCGACATTTTTCAAATGTCAAGAAGGAAATTTTTGTATTTTGCTAGGGCCGAAACTGCCCCTGGGGGTCAATTCCTGCCCTTGAAAATACACACAAATGAAGCCTAGGTGCTTCGCAACAAAATTATTAAAAAATTCCAACAAAATGTGGACAGTAAAAGGTCAAATAAACGTTTACCTTCGCAGCCGATGTGACAGCACGTCCGTGAGAAGAGATAGATAGATAGATAGATAGATAGATAGATAGATAGATAGATAGATAGATAGATAGATAGATAGATAGATAGATAGATACATTTCTTTTATTAGCCACACAGGGCTCAACGAAGATGGGACAAATACAATGTAGAGCTTTTCTTTTTGGGAGGGGGAAGGAAGGAAAAAAAAAAAAAAAAAAAAAAAATTGGTGGTGTCGATCAAAAGGGATCGTAGGAAGGGAAAAAGGGGCAGTTCGATCAAAAGGGATCGAAAAAAAAAGAAAAGGAAAGGCCGATCAATAGGGATCGTGTATCACACAGTAATGTTCTCGTGTAAAAAGAGGGGAGGACAGTTTAGGTTTAGCCGTGGAAGGAAAAGCCCACGGAAAAGACCACGGTAACCTTGGTCAATATTCTCATTGAAGAAACTATAACAGTAAGTGACTCTCTTTTGCCTTTTTGTTTTATTTTTTTTTCTTGTTCATAGGGTTATGCTCAAGATGGCTCCGTCGTTCACACGTGCCATCCTTGCTACATTCACCCATCTTTTTTTGAAGCATTCACTAGACAAGACTTCCCTTTCTACTCTCAACTTCCTCTTCAGGTGATACTTGAAGAAGTTGATGAGAGATTGCCCAGAGAGGAAAGTCTTTGTCTCTAGACCTTTCAGACGCGTCCACCATACACATTCTTTCGCCATAGCCACAAGTACGATGAAAATGGCTCTTCCTTCCCGTTTAAAGGAAGGAGGCGCGACAATATTCACGATAGACTCGGCTGATAGACCGACTCGTCCCACACGCGATAGCAGTTGTTCGACGTAAGCCCACAGCTCGGAAATGGTGGGACACTGTACGAGTGCGTGCAGAACGGTTTCGTCGCTCTGCCGGCATCTCGGACAGGTCGGCCCCGTGTTTCTCGAGCCATGCCTGTAGAGCTTATCCCGAACGGGTAGTGCTTCTCGATAGCACTGCCAGGCCAGGGATCTCTGGAAGTTGTCCATAGGTCCCGGCCCGAAGGTCGTCTTAAACAGGCGGGTCAGGTATTCCTCGTCGACGCCCAGGTTCGCCCCGAGATCGTCGTCGTACCTTCCCTCCACTAATCCACTATAGAATGCGTTAGTTGTGATGCAGTCGCTCAAGGTTGACCCGGGTTGTTGGAGTTGCCGAAGAGCAGCGCGACACTCGCGGTGCCATTCGCCCTTCCTCGGCCTCTTCTTGATCCATGACTGCAGTTCGGTCATGGAGACGAGCTGCGGGAAAGCGCGCCGCACAAACGGTGACCACACCTGTTCACCGCTGTCTACGTAGAGCCGGAGATGTCGCAGTCTCAGCGCGTGTCTGCGCATCATCAACCACGGCATGCCCAGTCCTCCTTTTAACGGGTGTTGGCAGCAAACGGATCGCCTAACCATCGGAACGCTTCCTTTCCACAAGAAGCGGAAGAGGATGCGCTCCAGTTTGGTGATGGTAGGGTCGGGACAAGGAACGACGGTCAGGCGGTAGTAGATGACGGACGCGATGTACGTGTTCGCCACCTCCGCCCGACCTTTCAGGGAAAGCTTCCTCTCGGCCCATTGCCGGGCTAGAGTGGCCACCCTTCTCGTTATCTCGTCCCAGTTCTTCTCCGTTTGGAGGTCTGGACCAAACCAGACCCCGAGCATCTCAACCGGACCGTCAGTCCAACGTCCCACGACGGAGGCGCTACTTGACGGCATGGGGTTGCTTCTCCAGGTGCCGAGCCGCAAGCCCACTGACTTATCCCGGTTGATTTTCGCTCCCGTTACCGCTTCGTAGTCTCTCAGTGTCTCGCCGACAAGCTCGATGTGCTTTTGGCTAGACACTATGACGGTGACGTCGTCCGCGTATGCCGACACGCTCGTCCCGCATCCCAACTCTCGCGGGATGCCCCTCAGCGTCGCCAGCTTCCGCAAGATAGATAGATAGATAGATAGATAGATAGATAGATAGATAGATAGATAGATAGATAGATAGATAGATAGATACATTTCTTTTATTAGCCACACAGGGCTCAACGAAGATGGGACAAATACAATGTAGAGCTTTTCTTTTTGGGAGGGGGAAGGAAGGAAAAAAAAAAAAAAAAAAAAAAAATTGGTGGTGTCGATCAAAAGGGATCGTAGGAAGGGAAAAAGGGGCAGTTCGATCAAAAGGGATCGAAAAAAAAAGAAAAGGAAAGGCCGATCAATAGGGATCGTGTATCACACAGTAATGTTCTCGTGTAAAAAGAGGGGAGGACAGTTTAGGTTTAGCCGTGGAAGGAAAAGCCCACGGAAAAGACCACGGTAACCTTGGTCAATATTCTCATTGAAGAAACTATAACAGTAAGTGACTCTCTTTTGCCTTTTTGTTTTATTTTTTTTTCTTGTTCATAGGGTTATGCTCAAGATGGCTCCGTCGTTCACACGTGCCATCCTTGCTACATTCACCCATCTTTTTTTGAAGCATTCACTAGACAAGACTTCCCTTTCTACTCTCAACTTCCTCTTCAGGTGATACTTGAAGAAGTTGATGAGAGATTGCCCAGAGAGGAAAGTCTTTGTCTCTAGACCTTTCAGACGCGTCCACCATACACATTCTTTCGCCATAGCCACAAGTACGATGAAAATAGCTCTTCCTTCCCGTTTAAAGGAAGGAGGCGCGACAATATTCACGATAGACTCGGCTGATAGACCGACTCGTCCCACACGCGATAGCAGTTGTTCGACGTAAGCCCACAGCTCGGAAATGGTGGGACACTGTACGAGTGCGTGCAGAACGGTTTCGTCGCTCTGCCGGCATCTCGGACAGGTCGGCCCCGTGTTTCTCGAGCCATGCCTGTAGAGCTTATCCCGAACGGGTAGTGCTTCTCGATAGCACTGCCAGGCCAGGGATCTCTGGAAGTTGTCCATAGGTCCCGGCCCGAAGGTCGTCTTAAACAGGCGGGTCAGGTATTCCTCGTCGACGCCCAGGTTCGCCCCGAGATCGTCGTCGTACCTTCCCTCCACTAATCCACTATAGAATGCGTTAGTTGTGATGCAGTCGCTCAAGGTTGACCCGGGTTGTTGGAGTTGCCGAAGAGCAGCGCGACACTCGCGGTGCCATTCGCCCTTCCTCGGCCTCTTCTTGATCCATGACTGCAGTTCGGTCATGGAGACGAGCTGCGGGAAAGCGCGCCGCACAAACGGTGACCACACCTGTTCACCGCTGTCTACGTAGAGCCGGAGATGTCGCAGTCTCAGCGCGTGTCTGCGCATCATCAACCACGGCATGCCCAGTCCTCCTTTTAACGGGTGTTGGCAGCAAACGGATCGCCTAACCATCGGAACGCTTCCTTTCCACAAGAAGCGGAAGAGGATGCGCTCCAGTTTGGTGATGGTAGGGTCGGGACAAGGAACGACGGTCAGGCGGTAGTAGATGACGGACGCGATGTACGTGTTCGCCACCTCCGCCCGACCTTTCAGGGAAAGCTTCCTCTCGGCCCATTGCCGGGCTAGAGTGGCCACCCTTCTCGTTATCTCGTCCCAGTTCTTCTCCGTTTGGAGGTCTGGACCAAACCAGACCCCGAGCATCTCAACCGGACCGTCAGTCCAACGTCCCACGACGGAGGCGCTACTTGACGGCATGGGGTTGCTTCTCCAGGTGCCGAGCCGCAAGCCCACTGACTTATCCCGGTTGATTTTCGCTCCCGTTACCGCTTCGTAGTCTCTCAGTGTCTCGCCGACAAGCTCGATGTGCTTTTGGCTAGACACTATGACGGTGACGTCGTCCGCGTATGCCGACACGCTCGTCCCGCATCCCAACTCTCGCGGGATGCCCCTCAGCGTCGCCAGCTTCCGCAGTAGTGGCTCGAGAGTCAACACGTACAGAAGCGACGAGAGGGGGCATCCCTGACGGACCGAACGTGCAATGTCGAAGGGTCTTGATAGATGCCCATTGACGCGAACTACCGAACGGATGCCTCTGTACAAGGCAGCCATCCAGCCGCGGAAAATGGGACCGAAGCCGGCTGCTATGAGGACAGCCTCCAAGTATTGATGGTCTACCCTATCGAAAGCTTTCGATTGATCTAAATTGATCAGGGCCCCACCCATGCCAGGTTCCTTAACTACCCTCTCTATGATGTAGCGCATCAGATGGAGGTTGTCATGGATGCTCCTGCCCGGCACCGCGCACGTTTGCGCCTTGCCGATCAGTTTCTCGATGACAAGCGCCAACCGCTTGGCTAACACCTTGGCCAAAATTTTCAAGTCTGCATTGAGCAGAGTGATGGGCCTAAAGTTATCTATGACGTCCCCCTTGTTTGGATCTTTCTTCAGCAGCGTTACGGCTCCTCGACTCACAAAACCGGGAATGCTCCCGTTTTGCTGCCAGTTGCAGTACACCGCCACCAAGACGTCTCCAAACAAGTCTGGCTTACAGTTGTAAAGCTCGTAGGGCAGACCATCCAAACCCGGAGATTTGTCCCTCGAGCATCCCGCCATCGCGTCCCTCACTTCCGCCGCCGTGATGGCACCTTCGCAGCACTCCGCCTCTCTTGCCGAGAGTCGTGGCAGGCTGTGCAGGTAGGCACTGAAGTCCACCCTGCGTTCTCGCTCGCCATTCGTCCCAAACAGTCGAGCAAAGTGCCGCTGAAAGGCCTCACACATTTTGCTTGGCTCGAGCAGTTCGCGCCCCTGTTCGTCCACCAGAGACCGAATGGTGGCTTTGTTGCCCTGTTGCGCCTCCGCCACCCGGGCCTCTCGTGCGGCTCCAACACCTTCGTTTCTTAGAGCACGCATCCTAGCCCTGACAACGCACCCTTCGTGTTTGGCGTTGAAGTGTTGGTCAAGGGCCAACCTCGCCGCCAAAACGTCGGATGCGATGCCACTTCTAATTGCCTCTTCTAGCTTCTTAACTAGTTCACCCTCTACTCTGTTTCTGTCTATGGCTAGTGCTTTGCTATACCTAACCGCTTCTGCTTTTATTGCTCTCTTGAGGGCAAACCACCATTTGTTATTGATGATGGCTCCTGTCAAAGCCCTCTTTACTAACGTGCTAATCCGGTCTCTGAAAACTGGTCTCGACGGGAAAGACGCGTTTAGTTTCCAGTAACCGGAGCCCTGCCTATGTGTCTTATCTAAGTCTAGCGTACACGTCACAAGTTTGTGATCCGTGTAGCTGACTATGTGAAATTGTGGACACCCTATGCTATCTCTATCTACTCTCCTACACAGTATTCTATCTAGATACGATCTCGACGACCCGATGCGGTTTGTCCATGTCCACATTGGCGCATTCGGGTAATCGAGTCGGTACCTGTCAGACAGTTGAAAGCGTCTGAGCAGGTCTTTGAGGCATTTGCATCCCCGTCTATTCCTATCTCTGCCAACATAGTCTAGATGCGTGTCCAAGGTAGCATTCCAATCCCCCACTAAAAGTAAAGGACGAGACGTTCCTAGGAATACTTCTAGACGTCGAAAGAAATCCGGCCTACCTGTTAAAGGTGGTGCGTATACTGATATGAGTCGAAAAGCACATCCATCGCTGCCATCGACATCCAGAACAACCAATCTACCCTCCGGGTCTATGAATACTGTCTTTACTTCGAGATCCAGACTCTTGCGAAAGAGTACCGCCGTGCCACTACCGCCCATTCTCGGCAGACAGGGAGAAAAATAAATGTTAAACTGTCTGCCAAACATGGACGATAGGGCCCGCGTATCATGGAGTCTGGTCTCGCTTATGGCTATGATTTCTAGTTTATGTGACTTTATGTCATTTAGGAGGTACCCTTGTTTCCAAGGGGACCCCAAGCCACGCGCATTTACACAACCAATCTTGAGCATCATTTTGATTTGAGTGTAAAAGTTTTATAAAGAGAGTCACTTACCGTTTGAGAGTTTTTGTGTCTCCTCCTTCGGGTTTTCTTCGAGGAGATCACTATATAGTTTTTTCGCCAGGTATTTTTGGCATTTGCCAACTGCCTTTGGAAAAATAGATTTTAGTGTGTGGTGCAGGGTTGGTGTTATGTGTAGTATTTTGATGTGTTCTGGCGGTGTTGTGTATGGGTGGTTGCTGGTTTTTATGTCTTCGTTTGTTATGTTTGTTTTTGTGTTGATGTATTCCATCAACTCTGAGTTTTTTGTGTTGATGGCAGTGAGCATTGTGTGTGTACTTGCTTTTGGGGTTTTGTTGCTTGTGTTGTAGTTGTGTGTGCTTGTGTTGGTGTCTGGAGTGTTTTCGGGAGTTGTGTATCTCCCTGCTTTGTTTGTGTTTGCTTTTCTTTTCTTGCTCCTCTTCCTCCTTCCTTTCTGGGCTATTTGCCATTCCTCATTACTTTCATCTTCCGACGAAGGTTCTGAGGAATCGGAAGGGGGTAGGGGCAAATTGTGAGCGTCTGTGTGTGCTTGTGTGAGTGGTTGTGTTGCTATTTTTGTTGGTGCTGATGGCTTGTTATTTGTGTGAGGTGTGTGTGATGTGGGGGAGGGGGAAACAGTCTTGGAATTTTCTTTCTTTTCCCCTGCTTCCTCACTTGTTGTTTTTGCAGATGCTGTTGTCTTCTCAGTTGCCAGTGTTGCTTGTGTTTCTCTTGTTTTGATTGTTGATGGTGGTGTTGGTAGTAGGGTTTTTTTTCCGGGTTTTGGTGGTTGCCCTTGTTGCTTTTTTTGGTTGGCGGCGGTTGGGCAACTGTCCTTGAGGTGTGCCTCGCTGCCGCATACATAACAACGTGGCCGCCTTCCTTCCACCACTACATATAACTTGTGGTCCTTTGCCAGTTGGATGTGTGTGGGGATCTTTTGGCACTCCTCTTCAGTGATATGGAGGAGGACTTCGACTTTTTTTCCCCCTTCCCAGTTTTTCTCCTCTGCAGTAGCAATTTCTAATATATTTGCCTCCTCCATTTCGAGGCATATAGAACCTACTATCCACTGGGTTTCCACTTGTGAAGGGACATTCTTTACTGTCACCTTCGTCACTCTCTGTCCAAGATAACTCGGTATCATCACCAAGTCATCTGTGTGGAGAGAGAGTGTTGAAAATTCCTTCGCTAACTGTTCGCTCTTAAAGCGTACTAGGACCGTGGCAAATTTTCGTCCCCAAGTAACATGACTTTGAAAGGGCCATATCGGTTTGAGACAAATCTCAATTTTTTGGGTGGAGAAACTCTCCGGTCGCTTCGTTTTCTTGTTGATAAGTCTGTATGATATGTGCTTCTTGTTTGTATTTTCAATAATTGCTTTTGGTATGTGTATTTGTACAGTGTCACCTTCTTTCGTGAGAAGGGATTTTGTGTCATTGATTTGTTTTTGGGTGAATGTTAATATTGTTCTTTTTTCTTTCGTTGCATCGGCAAAATTTGTTTTTGTGATGCTGGCAGATATGTTGTTTGTGGCGTTTGTGGTGTTGTTTATCTTGTTCGTCTTGTAGTTGTTGATGGTGGTATTGACAGTGGTGTTGGTACTGCCAGGTTCAAAGGTGGTGGTAGTGGCGGCAGAGTTTGTCGAAGTAGTGGTGGTGTTGGTGTTGAAGGTCGGTGTCCTGTTGTTGTTGCTGTTGTTATTGTCACTGGTAGTAGCAGTGGTGAGGACAGTGGTCGTGTTAGCAAGGACATTTGTGTCGTTGTCGTTGTTGTTGCTGTTGTTGTTGTTGTCTTTGTCGTTGTTGTTGTTGTTGTCACTGGTGACGGTGGCAGGCAAGACTGCTGTAGCAGCAGAGTTTGTACACGTGATGGTGGTAGTGGTGGTGGTTGAGGCAGCAGCAGTTGACTCAGAATCATTGCTCTTCTTCATCACTTGTCTGCGTTCATGCGGAACGGCATTAAGTGTTTTCGCCTCTGGCATTAGGAGCGGGAAGTCGGCCTCGTTGAAAACCTTAGCCATATTCGTTTTAAAGAATATGGCTAGGAACGAGGAAGATATGTTTGAATTTTTGGAAATAAGGCTCTAAATAGAGCTATTTCCGATTTGAAAAATATATGTTCACGAAGTATTTTGTGTTATACACAACTTATACAAAATTTTAAAACAAAATAGGTCTTTTAAGAGGTGAAAAATGCAACTTACATGGGAGCCGATGTGTCTACCGTCCGTCCATGATGATAGATAGATAGATAGATAGATAGATAGATAGGCAGAACAGTTCCGTGGACCGAGCATCTGCCCTCTCCCGAAGAACCCACCCCGCCGTCTCCCACCTCCCATTTCTCCTCATCTAGTGCCCCACCACCCTGCCTCTCTAGCGCACAATTCTCCGAGCCTGCCGGCGACTCCAGTCTGACCCCTGTACTTCGCACATCTTCCCTAACCGATCCCTCCCCGCCTTCATACAAGCACACAACCTACGAGATCTTGGTCCACAGCTTCTTCCCTAACCCAACCTCCCATACCGGCTCGTTCCCCTGCTCCCATGGACGCTGCTGCACTTGCCCTTACATCTCCAGCACCACCCTCCTCACCGGCAACCATCATCGACCCTATCACGTCACCGACTCTTCACCTGTACTTCTACCAATATCATCTACTACATCACCTGCTATATCTGCCCTTTTCTATACATCGCGCAAATGAGATGCCGCTTGGCTGACCGGTTCGCGGAACCGCTCCGAGACATCCGACTCGGCAATGACACTCCGGTCTCGAACCATATCCGCTCTACCGGTCACTCTTTGCAACACCTGTCCGTGTTCGGAGTGTCCTTGCACAGGGCCATCCGGACTTCCGATTGCGCCGTGAACAGGGATTAATCTTCTCTTTTTACTCCTTTACGCCACATGGGCTCAACTCTCCCCCCTCTTCTTCTAACCTCTCCTCTCTCTCCCCCTCACACCTACCTCTTCCCACCCACCCAAATAGATAGATAGATATATAGATAGATAGACAGATAGATAGATGTGAGCTAAGTCAAAATGACTATATAGATACATATGTCGGTGCGGATTGCAAACAAGGTAAACTCTTCATTCGTTACGTCAGCTTAGAATGTTAGCGACGTTGAAAGATGTCATGGATTATCGATAAAATCTCAAAGTAACAAGCAACAAGCTTTGGTAACGAAATATACTAATTTAGTAATGAACAAAAATTGCGTGTGTGTGTGCATGTGCATATGTGTGCGCGCGTGTGCCTGTGTGCATGTTGTGTGTATGTGTTTGTGTGTATGTGTGTGGGTGTGTACTTTGGTCTTTGGGTCCAAAATTTCAGGCTAAGTATAAATCGACACCATAGATTTGATTTACTGTCAGGGAAGATTGAGATATAGTCACACGGAGAAAGTACCTTAGGGAAATCATAAAACACAGTGACCTGATTAAAAATTAAAGAATTGATGGAGACATGAATGCTATGTGCAAACAGTCATTAATTTCATATGAATAAATCCTAAACGAAATGAAGTAAAATAAATCTTAGCCCGATTTTCGATTCGATGACAAATGTCTTCCAATAACAAGAGGTGGTTTTGTCGGACATCATAGGGGGCTAATGCAGTTTCGCACTTCTTGAAAAATGCATTTTTCGAAAAAAAATGTTCGGATCCGCACGTTTTAGATGTCAAAGATTACGAATATGTAAAATAAAAAAAAAATTGGAACCCACCAACAACCACCCCACACCATGAAAATTTCGAACTTTTTCGAAATTTTTTTTTCCCAATGTTTAAGATGACGGAGATTCCGAATATGCAAGAAACCACGTTTTCAAAATGTTTAATTCAATAAGCATATAGATAGATAGATAGATAGATAGATAGATAGATAGATAGATAGATAGATAGATATGCATGTCTTCCTGGGGATAAAAACAGCAGTAACGCCGTCTTCTAAATATACCGACAAATATACTCTATGAATAAACGGACGGGGATAGACAGATAAATAAATGGATGAAAATGTTCAAAATTTTAAATTGGTGTATATCTAATTTACATTAAATTATTATTCACGATTATTTAAAGCAAGCAAGTAAAACGCAAATTCTTTTCACTTCAAAGTTTTTGTCTATTTAATTTCGATTTGCATATGTTCGTCAATTAGCTACGATCTCTTTAAAGTAAACAAAATCAAAAAATTTAATTTGGGGTGGGGGTGGGGAAGAGGTGGTGGGTGAAATTTAAAAAAAAAACTTCTTTTTTTGCATATTCGCAATCTTCGATATCTAAACGGTAGGGATTCGATCTTTTTATTTTTTCTGAAGAAATGCATTTTTCAAGGAGAGGTGTGAAACTGCATTAGCCCCCATCATAGGAACAGAATTGTCCTTTTCACTCCCGAACTGTTTTAACTCGGTATTCAGTTCATCGCTTTATCCTGATTATACTATATCCTTCCTTAAGTAACCTTTTCCTAATCTTTTGCGGTACTCAGTATAACTCTTGACGAATTCGGGACCAGATTTTAAGTAACTTACTCCCTGTAACTTTCATTATATGCATTTTATTAATATTCGGCAAAGAATATTCTCAGCTATTTCAAGAATATTCTCCGTTATTTTTGTACACTGGAAAATACGTAAATCTTTATAGATGTGAGAACGCCAATCATGTACCACACACTTGCTGCTGTGGCAAAATGTGTTAGCAGTTATTTCTTTTTTCATTTATACACAAGTATGTGTGCGGGTGCCTAGTTGTACGTGTGAATATATATATGTGTGTGTGTGTGTGTGTGTGTGTGTGTGTGTGTGTGTGTGTGTGTGTGTGTGTGCGTGTGTGCATTAATAACCTGACGCTGAACTGAATTATGTGAAGTTTAGTGGTGTGAGACATACATCGATGAAGTTTTCAAAATTTTACTGCGTTTCCCCGAGCAAAATGTAAAACATTTAACCAATATCTTTCCAAAGCAATCCTCTCTATTTACATGCATCGTAAAACTTATAATTCATTCCAAAAATGGGACAAATTCATGCCTTGCTTTTAGTTGAATTCTACTCAGGGCTTAGGGAAAAATTTAAATCATCAGTTTTGTCAATAATACTGGTGCAATTTTTATCCATTATTGGCTGTATTAACATCTAAAATGCTAGCTTTCCTAAAAATAGATTATATTTCTATTAAATGGAAAAAGGCGAGCATAAAAAGTAATATTCTTATGATTATAAACCTGGAAAGTTATTACACCTGTATAAGTATAGGACAAGTTATTACTTCTAGTAAAGTAATGAATAAGACGTTTTTACTTAAAACATTGCAGCAAAGAATGCCAGTTCTTCTAATTTCTCACTCTTTACAGTTCTCATCTTTAAAATTTATTGTACAAAACGGTTCAGTTAATTTTAAGTTTGTCTAATTAGTCACTTATTTCTGTATTGAAAGTAGTAAATTAGCCAAACTCTACTTAAATAAGTATAGTGTTATTTGTAAAACTATAATAACATAAGATTCAATGTCTAAATTTTAATCTTAGCTGCAATATTTTAAGTAAAAAGGTTCTTTTTCTTTACTTTACTAGAAGTAATAGCTTGTCCTATACTTTTACTGGTGTAATAACTTGTAATTTTCCAGGTTTATAATCTGAAGTATATTATGTTTCTTGCTCGCATTTTTCCATGTAATCCATAATTTTTACAGGCATTACTGTTATAAGATAATTAATAATGTGTTAATTAATAACATAAGATTTTACCTTATAAAATATTGAAAGATAATATTTCAATTTTTCCATGTAAGTGATGATAATATTCCAATGTTTTCATGTTTTATTTAAATATATGTTGTAATTGAAATATTTGATATTATCCATCCACACCAAATTAATGGCAGGGATTTTAACGATGTTGTTGGTTGCACCAATGCTCTCCAAACGTTACAAACAACAAAACCCGAAGACCATCAGTTACCAAGCTCACCTTAAGTAACCTAATTTTGCAATATTAAGTCAAGGAAATTCATTCAACGAAAAAACATTTCCAATGATTCCGGGATAGTATCATTTTTTTCTGAACCAAGATAAGGGATTTGCAGCATATTAGGAGGTCTGTGTACTTGATTCCACGCAAATGTTTTTTTTTTTTTCCTTAATGAAAATCGTGCGGGTGTTAATATAGAAATTGACCATAATGTTGTAATTTAGCCTCAAATCAGCCCTGATAGTGCAAACCTGTCATCAAAGACATTCCAGCCTTCAACAAACCGTCTTTTTAGGGAAAATTTAGGACATTACATACAATGGGTGTGTGATTGAGGTAGGGAGATACTTTGGCTGCTAGTTTTAGCATATTGAGCGACCAGGTATAGGCTTTTTCATTGGTTCGATTGCGTGATGAGATATTTTTACACATATATGCTATATGTATATATATATATATATATATATCAGCGCTAGGAGTTAGAGAGTAAGTCAAAAGCTGAGAGTTTCGTGTATTGTCACTTATCAAACACGAATTTGTCCGTTGTCACTATGCAACTTCTGACGAAACAACCTC
>NC_142930.1:28166448-28193948 GCF_046866305.1 Octopus bimaculoides | reverse complement strand
ACTCGGCACCATGTATGCATGTAATTTAAAAATGCAATTTTAAATGTGTTCATTGACATGACCGGTTCACGTTTTAGAAGAAGATTGTCAAAAGTAAAATGTAAAGCTTTGCGTAAGCTTTCTTGTGTTAAGAATTGGTTATAAAAAAGTATTAATATAAACATATAAATACTTTGATAATAATAAGAAAATGTCAGAAAGACAGGTCAGTTGTTCCTCTCCAATTTTGTGTATATTCTTAAATATAACTCCTGTGTATATATATACTATCAAACAAACGCTGAATCTCCCTGAGAAATATGTTAAGTGTACACGTGTCTGTGGAGTGCTCAGCCACTTGCACGTTAATTTCACGAGCAAGCTGTTCTATTCGTTGTATCGGCTGGGACCCTCGTTGTCATAACCGACGGACTGCTCATATATATATATATATATATATATATATATATATATATATATATATATATATATGTATACATGCAGCGGACTCGAGGTTGTAGGATCACGGTTTTGATTTCCAGATTTGGCTTTATGAGCGTTTATTGAGCGAAATCTTCTAAGCTCCATGAGGCTCCGGCAGGGGTGTAGCGAACCCTGCTGTATTCTTTCACAACTTTCTCACACTTCTTCTTGTTTCTGTTGTACCTGTATTTCGAAGGGCCAGCCTTGTAACCCCCTATGTCTGGCTGAATATACCCGAGAACTACGTTAAGGGTACACGTCTTTGTGGAGGGCTCAGCCACTTGCACATGAATTTCGTGAGCAGGCTGTTTCGATGATTGGATCAACTGGAACCCGTACCTTAACGCCTATACCTTCATGGATGTACGGACCAACTTGCACATCAATTGGAAAAAGATGAACTATGATATCTATTCCTCGGTCAGTGTTCTTGTATCTATTTTACTCTTTATTCTTCTATTTTATTACTTTTAAACTGTGAATTTCCCTGTTTAGAACTTTCATATATACCGGTATAACTAGTATACGAACATGCTACCCTATCGCTTAAGATATCCCAGAAATAGCTGTAAGACTTCAAATTCATCTTACCCTAATTAAATTGTTACAAGTGACTACAAATTCTCGTCCTGTCTTAGTTCTTTTTTGTCCTTTTCCTCTAACACACACATATTATTTTTATTATATTTCTACTGTCACCGTCCACTCTTAATCTGTCTTTTGCAGAGTGTTCGTAAAATATTCTGTTCCCCAGATCTCTTTTTGTCTGTCTGTCTGTTTTCTCTCTCTCTCTCTCTCTCTCTCTCACTCGCTCTCACTTATTCTAGCAAAGGTAGACACGCAAATATTGAAGCGGACACACATAATTTACATATCATTGTACATTATATATATATATATATATATATATATATATATATATATATATATATATATATATATATACATACATACATACATACATACATAGAAAGGGATAGGATCGCAGATTGAATGCAATAGATAAATAAAAAAGCTAGGTATAGAATGAATACGTAAGATGAGTATAGGAGAGACGTACTGTTGGAGAGCTAATAGTAAGAGAGATGCAGTGCGAAGTCAAAATTTCGATCAATAATTTGAGGTGCATGATTTCATACAAATTCTATTATGGTAACCAAATATTGTTTCCAAATTGTACTGGCTGCAATAACTTACGCGTTATTGACTTACAATTGCTAATAATTTACTACTGGAAGACATGAGAGTGCGTGACTTCCATAACTTTCTAAATGCTATTACCGTTGAAAATGAAATGTACACACTTTACGAATATATATCTATAGATGCATTCATTGCTGCAACATGTGCCTCTATGTTACTGACGAAGCCAACGCAATAAATTATAAATATTTACTGGAGTTTTCAGTATAAACAGCGAAATCTTTTTCAAATTACAATCTAGCGTGTCAAATAATGAAAATAATATTTACAATGTCGTAACAGAGATAAGGATATACGTACCGGTTATATCCGAAAAGCGTATTATCAGATACATGTTTGACAAGGATTAGCTTTATGTTAAACAGCATCCCTAACTATAGAAACAAGGTATCAAATATCTGTTGAGTTTGGCAACTAAGTTACCGCCATTCTTATAAATTTATTTTTTTTAAAAAGTTTAATAAAAAATAACTAATTAATCAATAATGTATTCACCCTTGTTGTTTACAACTTCTTCCCAACGTTCAAAAAGATTTTCAATACCTCGTTGGTAGAAATCACCCGATTTCAACTTGAAAAATTGATCTAACTAAGCTCTCAATTCTGCATCAGTATTGAACGAAACTCCGCGCATAGCATTTGAAAGAGATCGAAAGAAGTAGAAATCCGTTGGTTCCAAATCAGTAGATTACGTTGGGTGAGCCAGCATGTCCCAGCCATGCGTTTGAATAGCTTCCTTGTTCATATTGCCGATATGAAGGCGGGCGTTGTCGTGAAGAAGAAATCCATGCTGTCGATTAGGTCTTTTCTCTTGAATAGCCGTGTTGAGTCGTTCCATCTGTTGAATATAGGGTTTTGCGTTGACCGTTTGGTTCTGTTCAAGCAATTCATAATGGATAATCCCTTCCCTCTCCCACTATACACACAACATCGTTTTATGCGGATGAAGATCTTGTTTCACGCGCGGTGTCGCTTGTTTACCGGGGGTCAAGCCATTTCTTACGCTGCTTCATATTGATGTACAGGCGTCGTTTGTTGTCGCCAGTAATAATTCGGTATAGAATTCGTTACTTGTGTCCATGAATTGAGAGGTGACGAGCAAGCAAACCAGCGGAGATTGTGGTACACTATTGATTTTTTTTTATTTGCCTCTCTTGGCCTACTTTCCCAAATTAGACTAATGTTCTAAATGCAAATGCATATATTAAATCAACTAATTCTGAATACAATATATGAAAAACAATGAAGCATGTATCATGAACTGAATCTCAATTGAAACACTTCAGCATTCCGTGGAGAATAATTTTTCGGATCATCAAAAGAAGGTAGTAATAGTTCTCTGGAAGAAACAAACACAAAATCTAGAAAAATTACGTTGAATTTCCAAAATGCACAAAACAAAACTACAGTAAGTACATAAATTCTGTGTCTGTGGGGAATATACTAGTAACTTTAACACTAAAAACAGCAATTAAATACCACCTGTATAACTCGCCCTCAATAATATTGTTCTACGGATAATATAGTAAGAATGATTCATACTAGGAGAAAATAGTTTTTGTAACAACGAGGGATATCTCAATACCATAGATACATAGTGTTTCTTTCTTTTCTTATACAGTTAGCACAATACGTTATATTCATTTCTAAATTGTTGAAAATACGAAGCTATCCATTCTAATATACAGATATAGTACATGACGTGAACGACAACTACTACACGCATATCACGTCCTAATCTAGACAACAAGATGCTACAAGCTCTTAAATTTATTCACAATCGTCCCTACTGAACCTTTCTCGTCATAAAAACATAATAATGAAGAAAGTAAGTGCTCTTTTACAAAGGTGAATAGTCACAGAGAGACGATTCTGTCCAAATAAAGAACAACTGTTTGCAAAAATTGTAAACTAAGTAACAAACTAAATATAAACGTATCTATGTCATATGGTAAAATTAACTAATAAATGCCAGATACTCATTGGAAATAGCTAATTGAGATACAAGGTATTCAAGAATAATAAGGCAATATGATGCGTGGCAATATTAATTGGAATAATTCAAGAAAGAAACCGCAAACCAACAGAAAACTCATATTTCTATCAAAGACAAACAGTTTTTCAAATGAGCAAGGGATCTACAAAGAAATACTTCACCTTCGTTTTAATTCGACAACACGGGTACTTACTTAAAACATACATACACACCCACTAAGGTACGTAATCCTACTCACATTTTTCCACAATCCTGCAGTAACGATACATCACTGAATTAAAAACCTATATCTTATGTAACAGAGGTAAATATATTCCCAGTTAATATTTCGTTTAATATCATCTGATTGTAACAGTAAAGAAAGTAAAATACAAACAACTATTACAATCACAAACATATCACTTGAGAAAACAGCTGTTTCAAACAACCAGGGCAATAATTTCCCCACGCAAAGATGCTATACAAAACCAATACAAATTGTGCTTAAAACACAGGAGTGGCTCTGTGGTAAAAGGCTTGCCTTCAACCACAGGGTGTCGGGTTCAATCCTGCTGCATGGTGCCTTGGACAACTGTCTTCTAATATAGCCTCGGGCCGACCAAAACTTTGTGAGTGGATTTGGTAGACGGAAACTGAGAGAAGCCCGTCGTATATATATATATATATATATATATATATATATATATATATATGTATGTATATGTGTGTGTGTTTCTCTCCCCACCATCGCTTGACAATGTTGGTGTGCTTAGGTCCTGGGGTCGATTTGTTCGACTAAAGGTGGTGCTCCAGCATGGTTGCAGTGAAAATGACTGAAACAAGTAATAAACTAAAAGATAAAAATGGTTTCAGTATTTAAGGAAGCTGACAAATACAAAGAAATCAATCTACCTAACAAATACGAAGAAGAAGAAGAAGAAGAAGAAGAAGAAGAAGAAGAAGAAGAAGAAGAAGAAGAAGAAGAAGAAGAAACAACAAAAGCTGTAAAACAAATGAAATCCAAACTAAAGCTAGAACAGCAACGGTCCATGATAAAATGATGGCAAGAAAAGCCCCTACATGGTAAATACTGGGCTAAACTAAATGCGAAAGAAATAGACAGAGAAAAATCCCAGCAATGGTTGAGAAGCTCAGGACTCAAAGCAGAGACTGAATGATTTTTAATTGCTGCACAAGACCAAAGCCTCCCCACCAGAAATTACCAAAAACATATAATGAAAAGAAACATAACAAGTAACTGTAGGATTTGTGGAGATCGACAAGAAACAAGAAATCATATTATCTCTGGCTGCCCAGTCCTGGCTAAGAAGGAACATATTCACAGACACGACAGAACTAGGACCTATATACACTGTAAGCTATGCCAACACTATGGAATAACAACAGAAAAAAGATGGCATAAACACACGCCAGAAAAGGTCACAGAAAACGAGAAAGCAACCATAATCTGGGATATGCCAATACGCACAGATAGAGAAATTAAGGCAAATAGACCAGATATAGTTGTCAGAGATCATGAAGAAAAAAAATGCTTTCTAATTGATGTATCAATACCAGCAGATGACAACGTTTCTCTAAAAGAAATGTAAAAACTTTCAAAGTACAAAGACCTGGAAATAGAGGTAACTCGAATGTGGAATCTAAAAACAGAAACAATTCCTATTATAGTAGGTGCCTTAGGTATAATAAAAAAAATATTCAGACAAATACATAACAAAAACACCAGGACTTACAAATATATATAACATGCAGAAAATTGCACTACTGGGCACAGCACACATCCTACGCAAAACACTTTCAATACAGTAACCATAAGATCACCACAGCAAACCACAGCATATACCCAAGGCGCACAGAGCTGCGCTCGGTAGTGAAGTGAAAGCACGTTATAAAAAATTAAACTACTGAACAATAATAATAATAATAATAATAATGATAATAATAATAATAATAATAATAATAATAATAATAATAATAATAATAATAATAATAATAATAATAATAGTTGCCCAAACAACACTTATAAAATCAAAGTAATGAAAACAGGCCTAAACACCAAATGCAGAATGTGCACCCAGCACCATGAGACAGTAGATGAAATCATCTCAGCCTGCCCAGTCTTTGCCAAATCTGAATATATATATACAGACACGACAAAATAAGAAGTTATATCAACTTGGCAATATGCCAACATTTCAATATCAAAACTGAAAACAGGTGGTATAAGCATATGCTAAGCCAGGTACAAGACAGCAACCAGGCTGCAGTCATCTGGGATATACTGGTTCAAACCGACAAAGAAGTAAAAGCTAATCGCCCAGGTATAATAGCGAGGGAATGGTGAAAAACACCTGCTTACTTATATACATTGTAGTCCCTTCTGATCAAAATATTGTCAAAAAAGAAATAGAGAAATTGTCAAAGTACAATGACCTCAAAATTAAAGTACTCAAAATATGGAGCATAAAGGTAAAAACAATACCAATAATAATCAGAGTATTGGGCATGATAAAAGAACATATGAACAAAAACGTAGAAGCTATACCTGGATTCTCAACACTACACACTGACCAAAAAGTAGCCCTGCTGGGAACAGTCCACATCCTACGCAACACACATTCAATTCAATAACACAACCTAAAGAAAGCAACCCACAAATACAAGACAGACACTTTTCAGCATTTACCCAGTGATATAAACTTCCACCAGCTAGCCAGAACACCAAACAATTACACACTCAACACAAAACACACGCAGTAACACAACAAAATACTGCATCACATCTCAAGAGAAAGAAAATAACACAATATTGTACTGGGAACAGTGGGTACACCCCAACAGCAGAAAAAGAACACAAAATGCTTCACTCACCCCAGTGACACGGAGGTGTAACAGGTGATGAAGTAGAAATTTGCCTCCGTCTACCGATTATTGGACAGTTATATAATAATAATAATAATAATAATAATAATAATGATAATAATAATAATAATAATAATAATAATAATAATAATAATAATACTGTACAAATACAGCATTACAGAAAAAGACTTACCTGAGGCAAAAGAAAAACTAAAGCAAGACATCCTTGCCAAAGCACAGAGGATCCGCCGGTATGAGAAACGCCAACGTTTCTTTGAACAAAACAAACAGTTCAAATCCAACCCCAAAAAACTCTACCAAGAACTGGGTAAAAATAAAATAGACATTACTTCAGCACCAACAGCAGAAGAACTAGAGAAATTCTGGAAACAAATATGGTCGGTGAAGCAACAACCCCAAAAAAGGACCATTAAAACAACGAACTTAGCACCTGAGCAACTCTGGGCCCCTATAACAACTGAAGAGGTAACCCAGACACTGCAAAGACTAAGCAACTGGAAAGCACCTGGACACGACAAGATCCCCAATTTCTGGTTAAAACACCTGCCAGCAATGCATAAAAAGCTGGCAGAAAACTTTAACAACATAATAGCAGATCCAGAAACAATGCCTGAATGGCTCACAAAAGGGAAAACCATCTTAATCCCCAAATCCACGGAAACGGAGAAACCACAAAACTATAGACCTATAACCTGTCTCCCTACGATCTACAAAACCTTTACTGCAATAATATCGCAGAGAGTGAGTAAACACCTGGAAAATAACAACCTGTTTCCAGAAGAGCAGAAGGGATGCTGCAAGGGCTCATACGGCTGTAAAGATCAATTATTGATCAATAAAGCCATAACTGAAGACAGCCGCAGAAAGAAGAAAGGCCTCAGTATGGCCTGGGTGGACTACCAAAAGGCTTTCGACAGTGTTCCCCACACGTGGATTCTGGAAACACTAGCCATAAACAAGGTGGCACCAATTATCATAAAATACATAGAGCACTCAATGAACAAATGGCAGACAGTGCTACAGCTCCAAACAAAAGAGGGACTTGTGAAAACGAAAGCCATCCCCATTAGAAGAGGAATATTCCAGGGAGACACGCTCTCTCCACTCCTGTTCTGCCTGGCACTCACACCTCTAACAGAATTGCTAAGTAGAACTGGATGCGGTTACAAATGCTATGGAAAAACAGTCAGCCACCTTCTATATATGGATGACCTAAAATTATATGCAAAAAACGACAAAGAGCTAGAAACACTACTACAGACAGTACACGGCTTTACCAAGGAAATAGAAATGAAATTCGGATTAGAAAAATGTGCCAAAGCAACCCTGAACAGAGGAAAATTAGTTAAAAGTAGCAATATAACACTAGATAAAGCCAATGAAATAAGAGAACTAGACGAAAGCCAACCATATAAGTATTTAGGAGTCAATGAACTAGATAGGATACAACATACACAAATGAAAGGAAAAATAAAGAGTACTATAGACGAGTTAGATCAATACTAAAAACAGAGCTCAATGCTAAAAACAAGATAATGGGTATCAACACTTTAGCTGTCCCAGTTATAAGCTACAGCTACAATATCCTTAACTGGACACTAAACGAACTATGTAAAATAGACAGGAAAACAAGAAAAATAATGACAGGATATAGGATGCACCACCCAAAATCTGACATAGAAAGGCTATATATACAACGCACAGAAGGTGGCAGGGGTCTTATACAGCTAGAAAACTATTATAAAATAACCACCATAGGACTGCAAAAATACCTACTCCAGAAGCAAGGGAAACTAATACAAATAGCCACAAAACACGAGCAAAACAAAAAACTGTTTTCAGTATTTAAGGAAGCTGACAAATACAAACAAGAAATCAATCTACCTAACAAATACGAAGAAGAAGAAGAAGAAACAACAAAAGCTAGAAAACAAATGAAATCCAAACTAAAACTAGAACAGCAACGGACCATGATAAAACGATGGCAAGAAAAGCCCCTACATGGTAAATACTGGGCTAAACTAAATGCGAAAGAAATAGACAGAGAAAAATCCCAGCAATGGCTGAGAAGCTCAGGACTCAAAGCAGAGACTGAAGGATTTTTAATTGCTGCACAAGACCAAAGCCTCCCCACCAGAAATTACCAAAAACACATAATGAAAAGAAATATAACAAGTAACTGTAGAATATGTGGAGATCGACAAGAAACAATAAATCATATTATCTCTGGCTGCCCAGTCCTGGCTAAGAAGGAATATATTCACAGACACGACAGAGCTGGGACCTATATACACTGGAAGCTATGCCAACATTATGGAATAGCAACAGAAAAAAGATGGTATAAACACACGCCAGAAAAGGTCACAGAAAACGAGAAAGCAACCATACTCTGGGATATGCCAATACACACAGATAGAGAAATTAAGGCAAATAGACCAGATATAGTTGTCAAAGATCATGAAGGAAAAAAATGCCTTCTAATTGATGTTTCAATACCAGCAGATGACAACGTTTCTCTAAAAGAAATGGAAGAACTTTCAAAATACAAAGACCTGGAAATAGAGATAACTCGAATGTGGAATCTAAAAACAGAAACAATTCCTATCATAGTAGGTGCCTTAGGTATAATAAAAAAATATTCAGACAAATACATAACAAAAACACCAGGACTTACAAATATATATAACATACAGAAAATTGCACTACTGGGTACTGCACACATTCTACGCAAAACACTTTCAATACAGTAAACATAAGAGCACCACAGCAAACCACAGCACATACCCAAGGCGCACAGAGCTGCGCTCGGTAGTGAAGTGAAAGCACGTTATAAAAATAAAACTACTGAATAATAATAATACTAATAATAATAATAATAATTAAAGCAAATAGACCAGATATTGTTGTCAAAGATCATGAAGAAAAAAAAATGCTTTCTAATTGATGTATCAATACCAGCAGATGACAACGTTTCTCTAAAAGAAATGGAAAAACTTTCAAAATACAAAGACCTGGAAATAGAGATAACTCGAATGTGGAATCTAAAAACAGAAACAATTCCTATCATAGTAGGTGCCTTAGGTATAATAAAAAAAATATTCAGACAAATACATAGCAAAAACACCAGGACTTACAAATATATATAATATGCAGAAAATTGCACTACTGGGTACTGCACACATTCTACGGAAAACACTTTCAATACAGTAAACGTAAGAGCACCACAGCAAACCACAGCACATACCCAAGGCGTACAGAGCTGCGCTCGGTAGTGAAGTGAAAGGACGTTATAAAAATAAAACTACTGAACAATAATAATAATAATATTTAAAAAAAAAGGATTGCCGTAACTCTTCACGAAGGTAAATAGTCAAGACGAAGAGTGCGATATTAGATGTTTTATTTTTTGAACAACATTTCGACAGAACGTCTGTCTTTCTCAAGTTCAAACCAAAAGGTGATTGAAAATTCAAAATTTCAGAAACCAAACGTAATCTATGAACGTGAGTAACCAGCGTCCATACGTTGATAGAATGACATCATCAGCTTTTGTCAGTTTTTTAATAAGCAGAAAGAAAGAAAAATGAAGACGACAGAAAAAGAAAAGAAAAAGAGAGAAAGAAGAATATTCAATCAAACAGTTTTGTATAAATTTGATGATATTCTCCTGTCATCTTATTCATTCCTCCAGGGCGTGATGTCAATAACCCACAAACATATTTCTCCTCATATATTCTGAGAAGTGAAAGTGGGGTACATTCAGGATATTTTTAGAGGATAAAATTTTTGAGGATAAAACGGATTTGCACTGACATAGGGGATTACTGGAAACATGCAAATGCTTTTGTATGTCATTATGTTAAACGAGGTTACAGTGAATCACGTTTAAAGGAAATAGCAAGTGAAATAGCTAAGATTAGCAAAGATAGTAAAACCTACACGCCTAATCTTAGAAAACAAAATACAACAGATTACAGAATTCCTTTAGTGATTAACTGGCACCGACGTTTCGCTGGCATTTCAAAAGTGTTGCATGAAAGTTACCAACATGTGGTGAAAAAATATCCCAGTTTCAAACAAACATTTCCTCAGCCGCCCATCGTACCCTTTCGACGGAATAAGAACATAAAAGAATTATTGACCTCTATATCTGACTCCAAGAAAACGAACATTGGAGTATCTACACGCTGTACCTTAAAGAACAACATGAGTGAAGTGAATACCATCAAAAATCATAATAGAAATGTTATGATTTATACAGAAGGGGGAACCTACAAAGATTCCCATTTAGTGTACGGTGCAGAATGCACGATACATAACTTGATTTATGTTGGTTGTACAACGGAACAATTAAACAAAAGGTTTAATGGGCACAGATTCGACGTCAGGCACAAGAACAGTAGTTCAACAGAACTTGCTGAACATTTCGTTTCAAGCGGCTGCAATTTTGAAGAAGATTTGAAAGTGCACATTCTCACAAAATATCCTGAATGTACCCCACTTTCACTTCTCAGAATGTATAAGGAGAAATATGTTTGCGGGTTATTGACATCACGCCCTGGAGGAATGAATAAGATGACAGGAGAATATCATCAAATTTATACAAAACTGTTTGATTGAATATTCTTCTTTCTCTCTTTTTCTTTTCTTTTTCTGTCATCTTCCTTTTTCTTTCTTTCTGCTTATTAAAAAACTGACAAAAGCTGATGATGTCATTCTATCAACGTATGGACACTGGTTACTCACGTTCATAGTTTACGTTTGGTTTCTGAAAATTTGAATTTTCAATCACCTTTTGGTTTGAACTTGAGAAAGACAGACGTTCTGTCGAAATGTTGTTAAAAAAATAAAACATCTAATAATAATAATAATAATAATAATAATAATAATAATACTGATATTAGAATGGAATTTGGACTCAAGAAGTGCGGAATAATCTAACTAAAATGAGGCAAGGTACAGTCCCTAGCAGGGATAGAATAGGGACTTGATTAAGCAATTTGAAACGGAAGGATACAAATACTTGGTGTACTAGAGTTCAACGTGATAATGGAACAGGAAATCAAAGAGCAACCGACGATGGAGTATTTCCGAAGACTGAGGTTTGAGTTGGGTTCAAAATTGACTAGATGGAATAAAATCCAAGCAGTTAATACTTGGACGATAGCATCAGTTCGGTATGGAGCGGGAATTATAAAATGGCAACAAAGAAAAATGGAAGAAAATGGATACAAAGACCAGAAAAACGTTGATAGTACACAAAGCCTTCCACCCTAAGCGTGACACCGATAGGCTGTACTGGTCCAGACGAAAGGGTTGGAGAGGCTTTAACAGTTTCGAGGACTGTAGCTAGCAGAGGAAGACAGTCTAGGGTGGTAAATATAGAATGCTGTAGAGCCATCATTGAAACGCATGAATAAGGCGGGTGTCATCAAAACTAAATATTGTGTAATGAATAAAGATTTAAACAAGAAATGAACATATAAACAAAAAAAAAGGAAAATTTAAGGTCAGTTTGCAAGAGATGTGAACGTGAAGACAGATACAGAGGACCGGTGGCAATGGATGAGGAGGAGTAGCCTGTAGATAGAGAGAGAAGTACTCATATGCGTAGCTCAGATACAAGTGTTAAGGACCAGTTACATGAAGTGCAGAATAGACAACACTGCAAATAGCGACAAATGCACAATGTATGGTGAGAGGGGTGAAACGGTGTGACTCATCGTAATCGAAGCTCGACATTGGTGCAACGCAAATATAAAAGACGTTATATCAATGTGGCAAGAATGATCCATTGGGAGCTCTGTGGAAACCACAGCCTACAAAGAGCAAAGACGTGGTATGAGAAAACTCCAGGAGTCACCGAAAATGAGAATTGCAAAACCCTGTGGGATGCAACGATCCAGTGTGATCACCCAACTAGACATCAAACACCGGGTATTGTTGTGGTGAATAAAAAAGAAAGAACATGCATGATAATCGATATAGCATGCCCAGGTGACAACAGAGTCAACGTAAAAGAAGAAGCAAAACTAAACAACTATGACGATTTAAAGTGGGGAAATACGAAGGCTGTGGTGAGTGAAGAGAGTAGACGTGACACCGATAGTAATTGGCGCACTTGGAAGTATCAGTACTTATCTACCAACATGGCTGAAAAAGATCGGCGCAAGTGTGAAGGTAGAACACCTACAAAAAACAGCATTGCTTTGAACTACAAGAATTATTCGCTGGGTTCTTGAAGCATGACTAGTAAACAATTATCACCTTAGTCTAGTGACTGTGGACAGTTGACACTTTCTATCATACCCAACAATACAAGCTGTGAGTTTTCATGTGATGATTATGATGATGATAATCTTTAAATCATTTTAAAGAACTGGTGAATTTTGGCCTCTCAGATTTATGCAATATGACACGTGATTCTTAATAGAAGGAATACAAAAAAGTGTTCTTTCAAGTGATTAGCATCAAACACAAATATCTGAATGTCAACTTCCGAACGAAATGCTAAGTGTTAAGAGACGCTTGACTAACAATCGATCTCCTTCAGCGTTATGTGAATTGTACACAGCAACACTCTACCAAGAGTGCACACGCGATTCGAGGTATGGAGAATTATATGCACGTAAAGAAACATATTACTGGAAAATGTTCTACTACGAGCTATAGAATCGAAACGTCTAAATTATAGACACGGAGAAAAAAATCAACACACACACACACACACACACACACACACACACACACACACACACACACACACACACACACACATACACAATGAACTAGAAACAAGCGAACATAATGCAACAAGTTCTACGTTTCCGAAATCAAATATGCTATTTCTTAACAAAAAATACGCATAAAAGAGGCTTGTGCGAAAGCATTAAATGGGAACCCAAACCAAATGAAAATCAATTTTAAAATGTCCATATAAGTGAAATACAAAAATAAACGAAACGAAATATAAAACAAAACAACAAAAAGATATAGACTATAGAAACTCGCAGTAAAATACATGGGTTCATGAAAAACAAACCCCCTGCCACGTACCTAACATTAATAGAATAAAATCATACGCCGCAATTGATTCACTCGAGATGATGGGGCAGTCCGTTTGAAACAATAAAATCGCAACAAAAATCAATTTTAAAAACATTTTCGTCAACCCATCCTAAAACCTCAAAAACTGAAAATAATAAAATGCTTGATTAAAAGAAATAAAATTTTGCCCTGCAAGTATATGTGTTCACGACAAGGGAATTCATGAATATGGAAAGATTGATCTGCTCTAGTTATATTCAGTGATATTCAAGTGCAACATGGTTTCGCTCTAAGATGGCGAAATATCAAGTCGGACCAAAATCCCTAAATTGGAAGAAAATAATAAGACACTCAAAATCCAAAAAATGCTGTATAGAACTTTATTTACAGCGTCAACTAGAAAGGAAGTGTCCAACACAAGAAAAAAGGAAGATCTAAATAACAAAATATTACAATAAAAAAGAAGACACTTTGGAGCAAAATAGTAACTCAGCGTATCATACAATATTCTTCACATTTACTCATCATATCGATTGAACAGAGACAAAGATAAATATAGTAAATATAAGGTATTATATTCTAGTATATTTTAGATATGATCTCATGGAGTGAGTATACATGAGCGCCAATATATATACTTTAACTATTGTGGTTTCATTGTCTGTAGCAGCTATTCACATACTTTTGAACACTATTTCTGTAACTGATGCGTATTAAAATTTGATAGCAAATAATTTTCTCAAACACGCTCTTATTCCTGCTTATCCTCCTTTGTTTTACACAATTTAATGCAGTAGATTAAATTGATTATTAACCACATTAATCATTGGCAAAATGACCTTATACCACATCTAGTCGACGTTAGACAAAGTATTGTTTTCAGTTTTCAAATAAGAAATTTACTATAATTATTACATTGTATTTTGAAACAACTGTCCTATTAATATAAAGTTGTAATGTTCATATATTTCAATTATCATGACAGACTTATTGACCTTAAGTTAATATAAGAAGATGATGAAAACGTACCGTTTGACATATCCTGTATTCATATTGAAGTTGTACTTTGCACATTTTACGTATATGATCAACATTTAAAGATTATTTATTGCATCACGGGTTACGACTGTAAAAGATATCAGCTTAAAATTATAATTCATATACTCTTTGAATAAATATGCAAAATATTAATAATAACATTATTAACTTATGTTTTAGTATTTCATAATAAACACCAATCTGATATTTAGCACTCATTCATATTAAACCTGTAGTAATATAATTTGGAATTACGTTGAAATATAATTGTGATTCACATATATTGATTTATATGACGGTACAATATTTCCTTATAACTTACACAAAAGGAAATGGGAATACTTATCCCACGGTCATGAAAGGCGTAATTATAATGACAAAGACTTTCATAATAATAGCTGACATTTACTGTAAGTTGCAGTTACGCGCATTGGTTCCGTTTGTGCTTGATTTAAGAGGAGCTGTAGACTTTAAGAGGAGTTATGAAACTCAACCGAGTAAGTATAAAGAAACTAAATTTAAAGGTATATTCTTCTTGCTTTAGAGATATAAATCTTACCTATATTAAGGAAAATATATTATTGGACGTGGTCTTCTAGTTGCCATTTGTGTTTGGTGCTACAGATGATTTCATTTTAGCTTTGGTGTGATTTGTGTCAGTTGCTGTTAGAGTTGTTGTTGGCCACGATCACAGTGCTTATGATTGGGATGGAACTCTTATTTTTAGGGCTGTATATTCTCATACAATTGCGATTATGTGTCTCCGCGTCAATTGTCATCAAACAGGTCTGTGTTTAAATGCGTTTTAGTTACAGTCGTCCATATTATTCAGGCAATGTATGTTCGGGACTTGGTGTTTTAGCATAATAGTTTCTCAGATGGTACGGTGTTATATGAAAGATTTTCGGCTGCTATTTTTAGCATAACAAGTGATCAAATTATGAGTTACTCTTTGAGAAATACTGATATGGTTGCCATTAAACATAATATCCGGTTTAGCATAAGTAATTAGGGAACAGAAGTATTTGAGGAATAGTCTACCTACAAGTTTAGCTGTTAGATTTAACACTGATCGATCGTTTCGACATTTACTTCTTAAGCAGTTCACTAATAGCCATGAGTTCTATAAATTTTTTATAGAAAGCATTTAAAGTTAGAGCTCTATAGAATATTTTCACTCTGCATTAGCTGCGATTAACGACAAGATAATACACACCAATGCTACACACGATTCTGCACAACAATTCAATTGTCTCATCAAGTGTACAAGTTCTCTAAAAGGTAAATGTCTTTAAAATGTGTTGTATAATACAACAAGGTTTCCTCCAATATCAACAATGGTTCAAACAGGTATATATACATGTATATTTCAACGAAAAACTTTTCCTTCTATATATAAATAATACTCTCACACACTTCGCGCGTGCGAGCTTATTTAATCATGAAGATGCATAAACGCCAAAAACTTAAACCCTGATAAGTTTGAAAGACAAACTGATATCAAACTACAACATTGACAAGTTGATAAATCTGTCTCAACACATAGACAATATAGTGCATCCATCCTGAAATGGACACAAGCGGAGATAACCAGCTGGATCGCATTACTGGGAAGACAATAACAATTCATAGTACCCGCCACATTAAGGCGAACGTACACTTCTATATATAAGTCTAGGATTTTGGAATAAAAAGCTGAGCCTATGTAAAATTGGTTTTTCCAACCAGATTACCGTACTACTCTCACAAATTCTCTTTAGATACTGATAAATCGATGTGCGGCAAATTCCGTTATATCTGTGTGTGTGTTTGATTGTTTCTTTGCTTGTTTAAGTGTCAGTGTATGTCTCTGTGTGTGTCCTTGTGTGTGTGTGTGAATGCGTGAGTGTGTGCATGTGTGCGCGTCTGTGTGCGTGTGGGGCGTGTATCAAAATTCAGTGTATAACATTGCAAACGCTTTAGATTATAGGCGCGATCTATGTATCATACTATATGTATACACACGCGTAGAAAGATTGATGCACAATGAATATCCTGAGATAAAATCTTGTCATAAGACTTGTGAAAAATGCATAAGATTTATCCCTAAAGTGACTCACAATACTGACGGATGTATTACGCATTTCTTGCTTCTTATAAATAGCATGTATCCGATTGCCACCTGCTAAGACAAAATTCGTTGTCGATATAGAGAAGATAGTGAATAAAACAATACACTTACGCACATCAAGAATTTCTAGCGTTCGGCCAGCTTCGGCAAATCCGATGAATGCTTTATTCACTATAATTGTGTTAGTGCAGTGTGTGTGTTCGTGCTCTGTTCTCGTCTGTTCTACGATGTGTGTGTGTGTGTGTGTGTGTGGTGTGTGTGTGCGTGCGTGCGTGCATGCGCGCGAGAAGTCCAACCAGTTGTAACAATATTTATTCTTCAATATTTTTTACCATGAATATTTGTAAATAGTTAATTTAGAGATTTGATCACACCTGTCCTTAACATTTAACCAAGTCTGACATTAAGTCATAAATATCTCTTTAACAATTGAATAAGGAAATTATTATATCAAGTTAAATGAAGTTGGTAAAAAATAATCTCGTATAAAATATTAAACAAGAGCAATACACAGAAATACAAGAATTTAAGTAATAACTTCCACATATTATTTCAAAGTGTCTTTATCAGGAAGTCACAAAACCTAACATGTACGAATAAAATATGTAGGATAACTAGAAGGCGGCGGATTGGCTGAATCTTTAGCAGGCCGGAAAAACTGATTAACACCATTTCGTCCGTCTTTACATTCTGAGTTCAAATACCACCGAAATCGACTTTGCCTTTAATCCTATCAGGGTCGATGAGACAATTAACAATATAAGGGGGCTTTCAGTTTCCGTCTACCAAATATACTCGCGACTATTTGGTCTGTACTATAGTAGAAGACACTTGCCCAAGTGTGTCACGCAGTAGGACTGAACTCGAGCATGTGTAAAGCAAACTTCTTGATATACGACCACACCTGCGCCAGAGGAATATTTTTTATTAAATCATAACTACACTGATTTTCATAAATAATGTTGAATTTTATCTTGCAAAGAGTAGTAAAATATTTTCTTAAATGAAATGCAAAATTTTGAAGCAGTTTTAGTCTTTTGAAAATTGGAAGTATCACTTTCGTTTCTATCACATTAGACTTAGGTTCGCATATAGTCTCGTCTTTTTATTTTTATTTGTAATATTCACCAATTGCTACATTGGAAACGTTTCATACACCCGTTTTTTTAAACTTCGGCGTGACATAAAAGAATAGTATGAACAATGATAATTCATTAACCATGACATTATATTTTCATGCCTCAACACACAATTATATACGAGTATATTTTTAATGGGAAGAACTTAAAGATTTTTTCCTTTAATTATATTTTCATTCTTTGTATTGAATAGAATTCGTGCATTAACATGTTTCAATTACTTGAAATAAAAACAAACTGTATAAGATCATAGACTCTGCAATACCGTACGATAAGAGAGTGGATACCAAGAAAACTGAAAATAAGAGAATTTAAATATAGGCAACTGAAGACACTATAGAAAACTAATAAGATAATTATTCCTGTGGTAATTGATGCACCATGCAAAAGGAAAAATATCCCAAACTGCTATCAAAGAGGCAGAACAATATTAGAATTCAGAATTGCATTGTGGACATGCAAAAATGTGTAGTCCCCATTTCCTTAAGAACCCCGACAAAAATTATTACTTGAGAAGAGATGTTTTCACAAAAACTGGAAATAACAATGATTTCAAATTGTGGCACAAGACCAGCAATTTCGAGAGAGGTTAAAAATCATACAAGTGAACTGCGTTCCAATTAGACAATCGCCAACAGTGTGCTGCAGTTCTGGAGGGGGTTGTAGAGGAAAAGACAACATTGTTGATGAAAGATCGGTCAAAGGGCAATGAGGTTGGCAATTATCGACCCATTGCTTGTCTTAACTTCTAATGGAAAGTATTAACAGGCATCATCGCAGGGAAAATATGTACGTTCCTTGTAGAGAAAAGTATACATGCAGTAGAATAAACAGGACGACAGAAAAGACACAAGAGCACCAAGGGCCACATTGTTGTAATGAAGAACTGCAGACGATACCAACAAAACAAGAGCATGGTCAGGATAGACTTTAAAAAGGCTTACATGTTGCCGCATTCGTGGATTTTGGAAACACTCGACATGTGTGGAATAGCTGAGAAAGTTTGTGCACTGATTAAGACCATATGCTTAGTTGGAAAACACGTATTTTCTATGACAACCAGCGCTTAGCTGAGATAACAATCAAATGAACTATCTCCCAGGGAAACGCTTGTTCACCTTTGTTATTTGTTATAGCCTTGATTCCATTTGCTGTCGTACTTCGCAAATTCAACGCAAACTATGAGCTGAGAAAGAAGGCACCTCGCCTCAACCCTCTCCTCTTCATGGATAATTTAAAACAGCTCGCATAAACAGAGCCTGAAATGGTGAGGCTAGCTTTGATAGTACAGTTATGCAGCAAGGATAAAGGGATGAAGTGTGCGATGCTCGCTTTTTAACGGGGGAAAAGTTCAGATTGTAAGGGCATAGAATTGCCAAACGGAGAGAGAATGGAAGACTCGGAAGATGATGGGTACATGTATCATGGCATGCTGGAGCTGGACAATATTTTGCACAGAGAAAGACAATGTCATCTCGGCATATTTGTAGTGCCTCAAACTTATCTTGAAATCGAAACTGAATTCGATTGCCATCAACATATGGGCTGTTGCCTTAGTGCAATATAGTGCATCCATCCTGAAATGGACACAGGCGGAGATAACCAGCTGGATCGCATTACTGGGAAGACAATAACAATTCATAGTACCCGCCACATTAAGGCGAACGTACACTGATTCTACATGACTAGGTGTAAAGGTAGACGTGGGTTGATTACCGTACGGGAGTGAATCAACAGTGAAAGAAGAAACATGGCAACACTTTTTGGTAAACAGGAAGCACAGCCTACTGCAGTATGTCGCTGCAGTATGCTACTAATGCAGAAAGCTTTACTGAAAATGTATTTGAGAGTGCTTATGAATCCGATTACTAATAGCCAACGAGAGTGAAGAAACTCTATTCCGCATGGAATTACGTGGTCATTTCCGACATGAAACTAACAAATTAAAAGACCTCGAAGCATCATGGAGGTGGCTCGTCAGGAGCGATCTAAAAGAAATGCCGAAAGCCTAATAATCGCTACCAAGCAACATGCATTGGATATCATCTCAGTGAAAAAAGAATATATACCACACAAGTGTAACGAACCTCTGTAGAATACGTGGGAAGTGGGTGGATAGCATTACATTATAAGTGCTTGAGAAAATCATACGTAGAGAAGTAGAAGAGCAGATACGACAATGTTGCCCCACAACTTCACTGGCCGCTATGGGTACGTATGTATACGAAGTAACGGTTTCTTAGTACCAACATACACCGGGAAATGTAATGAACGAAAAGAGGAAGGCAATAAATCTCTAGGACTTTGACTTCCTGACAGACACAATGTTAGAGTACTGAAGGCCGGACATTGTAACCTTTAGGAAGGACAAACAAGAGTGCTTAATAATCGACGTGGCAATGCCGGGAGATCAACGTATTATCATGAAAGAAATTGAAAAGATTGATACACGTGAAGACTTGAGAATTAAAATCGCCAATATGTGGTAGCTACGAGAGCATTGCGTTCAATACCACCCAACATGAAAAAAAACATCTGTAAATTTTAGAAATACCCTACAATCTATGTGTGTTTCACAATTCGGCATTACTTGGAATTGCAAGCTTATTGCGTAAAGTACTGTTTGGCTGAGGTCCTTGTTGTGACTTGACAGACAGTAAAACACTGCGGTAGTCACAGCATCTTAAATCAACATCACGATATTGGATACTTGATACGGTGTATGCTTTTCGTGCTGGTATCAAAATGGATTTCGGACTGAGAAAGTGTGGTGTGTTAGTATTGAAGAGAGACAAAATTAAATGTATGGACGGGCTATCGATGCCGTCGGGGGAGGTTATAAAGCAGATAGAAGAGATGGCCTATAAGTACTTGGGGATATTAGAAATGGAGAAATTGATGCAGAAAGAAATGACAGAAAAAATTTAAGGTGGAGTACTTGCGCAGACTGATGCAGATCCTTAAGCCGAAAGTAACCGGACGGAATAAGATTGAAGCTATCAATACCTGGATGGTTTCTCTCCTTAGATATGGAGCAGGGTAAATCGCATGTACAGTAGACACTATTTCTTATATACATCTCCAACACTATTTCTTATATACACTTTCAGCGGAGTGCATGTTGCATAATGTAGCACACATTCTGTTCTTCTCTCTCTCTCTCTCTCTCTCTCTCTCTCTTTCTCTCTCTCCTCTCCATCTTAATCTCTCTTTCTCTTTCTCCTCTCCATCTCAATCTCTCTCTCGCTCTTTTATCTCGTAACTCCGTTTTCTTCTTCACTACAGCTCTCCCCTACTTTGTTTATCTGGGCTCGTGGCATTAGCGTCTCCCCCTTCAACATATCTGAAGGTGTGAGATCAAATTGCATCTGGATGATTGAGTTCTAGTCAGCATCCATAAAGTTGGGCTGTCGGTGTCTAAACCGTCAACTCTCCACAAGTGGGAGATGTTTTTTCTAACTATTTTGTCAGTCTGCAAAACAGAAAACAACCATCGTCTAACTAGTAGCTTACTTTATTAGTAGTACTACCGATGAAGCTATTACCACATAGGATAGCAGTAATAATAATAATGAATACACCGAGGACAAAAACAACAGAGAATCTTCATGAATCTTCCGCAGTGGGAAGAGTCTCTTAACCTTGGCTGGCTTACCCATCGAAATTTCATCTCAATAAAAATACTTCTGACTCTGACACTACAATCTAATGTCAAACAAAAGATGTCTCGCACGTATATGTTCCATTCGACAGAAGGGTGGGCTTCCTCGTTATCCGAATACTACTACACAGATTAGAAAATAGACTCAACACACCAACAGAAGTGCAATGGAATGCTATTACCGAAAAAATAATGTATAAAATTGAGAAAGGCAGATCTCCTATCACAGAACAAAGACTTCTACACCAAACAAGAAAATAAATCTAATCGTGTAAAGACAGTGCTTAACCCACTTGGAACTGGAGGAGATCTGTACATTAGAGAAAAGTGTGAATATGACTACGTTGTGCTTGAAAACTATACTATAGAAAAGCAGATGGTAAGGAAAGGAGCTGCCAAAAATAAAAATTAGACAAACAGTTTAGGTATTTAATGAAAAGACAAGACAAAAACCTCAAATCAGTGCCAGCAAAATAAAAACAAAAAAAAAACGAAAAGCACCAAAAGAAAACGAACTAAAAGAATAGCCACTTCAGGAACAACGAAAGAATAGTCTACAAATTGCTGAACTATTAAGAGGAACATCAGAGGAATATCATGCTAACAGTTTAAGCAGCAAGAAACTTTTAGTCAGAAACTTGAAGCAGAGAAATCCTACATAATATAAAACAGACTGGTTAATGAAGTTTAAAGAGAAACTGAAAATAGAGTGAAGCAAGAAAATATAACTGTTATTGATAACATTGTGGAAGATGACTCAGAAAATACCAAGCTGGAATGCTGTCGGTCAAGGTGGTGTCCAGCTCAAATCTCTCCTGCTATATACGACCCTTTTTGAATGACTGCAAATAAAATGGAACGCTTAAATACATGACAAAATGTACGAGAGTACTGGAGCACAGTGGCAAAGGAAAGAAAGAGTAAATCAGTAACTATATATTAACATGCTTCCAGAAATTATTGAGTGGCTTTATAGCAGATGAGCGATACAATTTTCATCAGAAGGAGAATTTAAAAAGGGATGCAGAATGAAGCTAATGGTAATTGTTAATAATAGTAAGGCGCAAAATGAAGTACGTGTACAAAGAATGTAGGAGAAGACTTATGACAATGTTCCATGCATAGTGTTCTGGACGTAATGAGAAAATAAATAGCTTTTGAATAAAAAGAACGAGGATATATGTGAACTAGAAATAACATGCACAAATGAATAGTTAGGAAAATATTGAATGAGAGTCATTCAACATACGTCGAATGTTTGAGTGAAATATGGGAAATGGTATATTCTCTAACATGTAATATATTGGGTTTCAAACGCCTTAGCAATAGTCTTGCATTTTTCTAACCATAATGGTGTCCATAAGGGAGCTGATATCCACAACAGATTATATTTTCCTTTGTAATCCCACACAACAATATTTAGCCGTATGTATGTATGTATGTATGTATGTATGTATGTATGTATGTATGTATGTATGTATGTATGTATGTGCTTGTGTGTCTGTATGTGTGTCTGTGCGCCTATATAGTCATGATGTCTGATGCTATACAGCGTCAGCTATCTCAAGTAGGTTATCATCGTAAATAAAACGTGTTCTCAGAATCAGTGAAATATCAAGTCATGATTCGCAATATTTAATCCCGTATTTAAACTACACCTGTATCGTTTTTGCTGTTTTTTTCTTCTTTCAAAGTTATATACAATACCTCTCTCTCATTTGCAGGGGTACACAGCAATGGGAATTATAAAACCAGTCACTCATTCACGGGTAATATAGCGTTTGGACAGAGACATTTGCGGCTTCTAAAATTAACGATAGCTGTATTAAAAACGCTGGTCGTAAGATTTCATGAATATTTAAAGTTTATGGTGAGAAAAAAACTGATGTATTCATTACCAAGATTCAGATAATGTTTGAGTAATCGTTGGTACTCAAATACTTCGATAGGTTTACAATACTAACAGGCACACCAGTACCGTCGCACACAAAAACCTGGGTGTGTAAAATTTCAATATTCGAAAATTTATTGTTTGAATATATCCTTTGAAACTGGAATTATTTCTGCTATATATAATTTTTAGCTTTTGATCTTGGTAAAAATCAATCAATATCGTTATCATTTATTTTTAATGCGTAAACAAATATATTTTTGCTAAAAATAATCCATTGATTCCACACTAATTAAATAAGTTAAGTCATTATTAGAGTGAAGCACATTATATGACATAGTTGCTATAACTCTCACAGGAATTGTTTACTTCATTCTAAAACCATTCTTACATAGCTAAATGAAATCACAACATTAGCATATCACTGACTGATTTGCCTCAGTTCTTCGGATGTATGAAAATGTCTGAGAATATATCATTTTTAAAATAAAGTGAATAGCTGCAAATATTATCACATATTAAGCATAGATCCGATTTAATCTTTTTATAACAATGAGAAACAAATTCACATCAAGGCGCACTTTTTTGAACAAGAAGATTGTGTCATAAGCAAAATGTCTAAACTAGAATGAAATACAAGTTGTTGAATTAAACAGGCGTAACAGAATCTCAGAGGAGCATGATCCAATGACGTCTATCTGAACAAAATACATACGTAGTTGTGATTTCATTACTTATTTACTTGAATAATTGTGGAGGTCATAGGATCGCGGTTTCGATTCCCAGACCGGGCGTTGTGAGTGTTTATTGAGCAAAAACACGTAAAAGCTCCATAAGGCTCCGGCAGGAGATGGTGGCGAACCCTGCAGTACTCTTTCACCACAACTTTCTCTCACTCTTACTTCCTGATTCTGTTGTGCCTGTAATTCAAAGGGTCAGCCTTGTCAGACTGCGTCACGCTGAATATCCCCGAGAACTACATTAAGGGTACACGTGTCTGTGGAGTGCTCAACCACGTGCACGTTAATTTCACGAACAGGCTGTTCCGTTGATCAGATCAACTGTAACTCAGGGAATGCTCTCTCGATCTGGACGGCAAAGATTTATCATTTTTGTGTTTGCTTTATAATTTCGTCTTCTGTGGCTTTAAAGCCACAGAAGAGGAAATTGTAAAGCAAACACATGAGAATTAAAAAAAAAACCCATTTCAAGTCAAGTCACATATCGGACAGAAAACAGCTTCATGAATTAGGACAATTGTCTAAATACGGTCAGTGTCTTCCTCATTATCTCACTATTATACATCTTAATCAAAGAGTCGCTCTCCGTTTGTCTTTGAAGAGCAGACTTGCTACCGATTTCTTTTCCCGGCAAAATCATCGCAAGTGATGAAAAGTGGGTTCTCTATAAGCACATCCAATGAAAAATTACAAAACGTCAATGGTTAGCGTCCAACGATAAATGGTAATCTCTAAGCTAGGACTACCCCTCCCAAAATATGTTCTGTTTTTGGTCGGATATGATGTGTTCGTGTATCATGAGTTGTTAAACCAAAACAAAACAGTTAATGCGGAGAAGTATTATTCGTCAGTTGGAAATATTACGCCAAGTTTTTCAGAACAAGCGCCGATAAGTGGTCACTCGTATTTGCATTATCGTCTTCCACGATAATGCAAACAACATAGTGCATAAGCCATTCATGAAAAAGTATGACATTAGATATCCCCACATCGGGCATATGGGGTTGGGTGGCATGTGCCTACATACACTTATCAGACGAGTAGCTATGTGTTTATTGGGCTTTGTGATTTTGCACCTCAGTGCCACTTAGTTTACGTGCTCTTATCTCTCACTCACTCACTTATTCATATATCACCAGCAATAAACACTAAATTTTCGCACAAAACCAGCAATATTTGAAACTAGAAAAGTCAATTACGTCAACCCCAGCGCTCACCTAGTACTCATTTTACCGTCTTCAAAAAGATAAAAAGCAAAGTCGACTAGAGCTGAATTTGAACTCAGTACAAAAAGACGGGCGGAATGGTGCTACGAATTTTTAGTCAGCGAGTTAACGATTCTTCCGGACCGCTACCATTAGTGCTAGAGGTAAAAATCGGGAATTAAATTTTGGAACTAGACCAGCAATTACAGAAAAGAAGCATGTCAATTACATTGACACCAGTCTTCAACTAATACTTACTTTATCAGCTCCGAAAGGATGAGATGCAGAGTCGGCAGAATTTGAACTCAAAACATAAAAGCGGACGAAATACCACTAAGCATTTTGCTCTGCCTGTTCGCTGCCATATACAAGAGAATAATATTCATTGATTTCCTCATTCAAATAAGGTTAGATTAATTTGTATCTCTTATATTTAATACTTTATTCCGAACGTAATGTTTTCTATACCACGACGTTCCTAAATTGCTATTTTCAATACAATTTTAACTATTTTTCATGGTTATTATTACCATTTTCTTATCTGAAATTATTTAATGATGCAGTTTCAGGTAGAAATAAATGTATAGGAGCCTCTGATTTTCATGTATTTGTCAGCTTCTTCATTATTGATACTCTAATGCAGAATTATATGTGCACTCTCTAGTTCGGAGCCATCTCAAATAAGTTCAATTTTCGATACAGTTTTAAAAAATCACACTTCACTATATTAATGGCATTCAGAAATCCTCTGCTGCCATGGATGTTCCAAGTAAGAAAACCATTTATGCATGAGAGAGAGGGGGAGAGAGAGAGAGGGAGGTTAGTAGACAGTATTTTAAATCTTCAGATGAAAATAAAGGTGGGGAGCACTTCACATGTTTTAAACGAAAGAAAGGATAAATCCAGTAAATAAATCACATGAAGCTCACCCGTCATTTACATTTCAATACCATCGGATAACATAAAGCCAATGTGATTGCAGTTACTTTCGGACATATGCTATAGTGCGGAATGATAATTAATTTTTCTAATATAATCCCAGCGGTGAATGTTTAGAAAATGTGTAACATCTTTACATTAAAATATTGTACATGAAATAATACAGGCATACAATAAACCTTCTATCTAAAGAATAAAATGAAAATACTATGAGAAAGAATTTGAAAGGATATGGTATTAAATTGACATAAACTAGCTTAGTAGCTACTTAAAATCTGAAGAATGGATTTATAATTTATATCTGAACGAAAAAAGAAAGATAGGAAGACAGTCTTTGAAAAGGTACAGTAATAAATTACCTTCAACAGCTTAGAAGGTATTTGAAATCTGAAAATAGATTTAAAATGAGTAAGCCCAGCAGCTATATAATATTTGAAATAGGAGACTGGTTTTACAGAAAATAGCTTTGTAGTTATTGTGATCACCACAATAATATTCTTCTCGATAACTGCACCAGTGTGCAATGATGATATCTCTTCTAATAACCATGTAACTCAACAGTTTTCATTTCCATATATTTTATATGTAAGCACATTCACAAACACACACGCATGCACAAATACTTACCCTTTTACATTTTTGTGTGTCTTCGCTTCTCTCTGCATGACCATATACACACAGTGTTGTTGGTTTCGCATTAATGTCTGTGTAGATATATTTGTGTAATTTAATTTCGGCAGTCGAAGCGAAATCTTGCTAAAGTGATAATTTGAATGAAACACGATGTTTGAATCATGCACAAGTTAACAGCTATTTTGATTAAAACGTATAACATCTCATAATATATTAATGGGTATATATTTTTTATATTGGAGCGTAGAAAACTCGCGTTCGCATTTTGTTAGTATGAACTAGGAGAAATTACCTTCACGTAAGTTAAACCTAATGTACTGCATCACGCTTAAAAACTTCGCGGATATTTATGATTGCCTCATTAATTCTTTGAAATCTGCATAAATTTATGTTTATGCGTATAAATTTTTGCATTGCTATAAAATAGTCATTGTTGAATGCAACGTCTCAGAAAATGCGCTGCGTCATACAAAATTCATGGATATATGCGTCACAGATAACAGTGAAGATAAAATTAATTAATGTAAACCAATTCAAATAGATTAGGGCACGA
>NC_142930.1:28158948-28161448 GCF_046866305.1 Octopus bimaculoides | reverse complement strand
ATTTAGGATCTGGGATTGAAATTCCCTGTGGACCAGTGTACTCTGTAAGTTTCATATTCAGTTTTGGACGTTGGTAGCGCAGGGCTTGGAATTTTTCAGCATTAAAATGCATATTATTGTCCTCAGCCCATCTGTAAACTGAGTCCAATTCCTGCTGCAGGTGTGCAACATCACTGGAGTTTTGTATTTTCTGTGAGACTTTTGTATCGTCTGCGTAGCTTGCAAGAGTGGATATCCGGGCACTTGAAGGCATATCTGAGAGAGCGACTATAAAAAGCAATGGTCCCAAGACAGTGCCCTGTGGAACACCGCTCATTATTTGTGTTTTCATAGAGGTGGCTCCATTAGCCACTACTGCCTGACTTCTATCTTTTAGAAAGTCATGTAACCACTCTCCAAGTTTTCCAGTTATGCCAAGATCACGCAGTTTGTGGCATTTCACACCATGATCCACTTTGTCAAAAGCTTTTGCAAAATCAAGGTATATTACGTCCACATTTGAGTTGTTGAGTAACTGCCTGAACACCCAGTCGTAATGTTGTAAGAGCTGGGTCAGGCAGCTCCTACCTGGTCGAAAGCCATGTTGGGTATCACTCAGCAATTTATTTTCTTCAAGGAATGCGATTAGTTTTCCTCTGATTATCCTTTCCATGACTTTGCTGATGTGTGAAGTCAGAGAGATAGGCCTATAGCTTTTGGCATCTGCTCTGCTTCCCCCTTTATGGATTGGGCATATTATTCCCTCCTTCAGCTTGCTTGGCAGTCTTCCGTTTGCGAGAAAGCTCTGGAAGAGGATCTGGAGGGGTTTTGCCAGGGCATGCTTACACGATTTAAGGATTGCTGAGAAACCATCAGGGCCAGCAGTTGAGTTTGTGTCCACTTCATGTATAGCTAGTAGTACATCTTCTTCGCTAATGTTGATGTATTCCATATACACACACACACACACACACACACACACACACACACACACACACACACACACACACACACATATATATGTATATATTTATATACAGAGAGAGAGAGAGAGAGTGAGGGCGAGAGAGAGAAAGGGAGATGCATATATGTATATATACTGACTAGGATATAGATATAATTATATGTGTGTCTATATGAAAGTATGAGCTGATTCTCAACAAATATTTCATCCAGGGCTAACCCGTTTTGTGTATGCCAATACTATACGTAAATGAAATTTGTTTTATTGTCATCTGAAGAAATTGTTACCTGTCAAATTATACCTCACATGGTGAGAAATTTAGACGAGTTTTATTAAGCATATATTTGTGGGTGATATTTTATTGTGTTTGTGTGAGTGTGGGTGTATGTATACATATATATATTCATACCCACATACATATATACGCAATGAGGTACATATTTATGTAACCACGTAAATAAATAAATATATGGCATAAGTCTTTATAATGTTGAGGATTTAGATGGTGCTTGTGTAATTATGAATGAAACTGTAGCTAACATTCATGCAAATAATAATGGTCCTGTATCAAATGGAATAGATGACAATCCGGAACACGTAGAGATACTATTTAGTGATGAGCTCGATTATATTAAACAATATAGTGCCGTAACCATAACTGTAAGTGAATTCCATAAAATATAGTTCGATAAACATTTCCGTTGTTATGCAACACTTCAATGCTCGCAATATATATATATGTATACGTATATGTGTGTGTGTGTGTGTGTGTGTGTGTATGTATATGTATATGTATATGAATATTTATATATTTTGAATGACCGGCATCATACATCTCAGAAATCTATAGACAATAACTATGATATTGCTATGCTGATGTATAGAAACATAATATTCAGAAATAGATATAAATATTATAAATTGGATGATCTATTTACAAACTTCATTTTCTCTACATAGCTCCGAATGCTGTTCTTTGTATTAGATACTAATTATATCAGTGGTCGCTTTGTCGCCCTATACGTATATCATTCATAGCCTATCTAGTGTACATTCATTCTCTTGCAAGTAGAGAATCTTTTGCGATAGTTAGTTGCTGAATGCTTCTCTATATTCCTCCCAAACGGGCATTACTAAACCTTAAGCGTTTGATGACTGAATACGATATCGCTACAGTGTGAACTGCAGGTAAATTAGCATAAACGTTTGCAATGTATTTCACATATTATCTCATAGAACCATTAGGATGCTTGTGAATATACATAATAATCCTGTTATCTGTCAGTAATACTGGCAGATAAAAAGATAATTATGAATGACAAAAAAAAAAAAAGAAAAGAATTAAGACGACATATAGCAAGATTTTTCTATTAGTTGATATATTTAAAATAATGGTAGAGATATGTTGCAATAGGAAACGATATATCTCATTAAGGTTTTAGAAAAACTGATAATAAAGCTGTACATAACAGTTGTGTTCTATATCATATGAATGTTAATATGCTAATTTAAGGTTCTCTGTTATTGAACCTCTCATTTACAGTTTTCTATTTGCAT
>NC_142930.1:28119761-28155948 GCF_046866305.1 Octopus bimaculoides | reverse complement strand
CATACATTCCGTACACACACAGAGGCTCGCATGCACACACACACACACACACGTACACACACATACAATGTTATCTTTTCTTCTCAGAATTACGTTTAATGGTGTAGTTTCGGGTCATATATTTACACTTTAAGCCATTAAATAAATCTAACTAAACTCTATGGTCAATGAAGTGCAGAGTATCGCTCAAATCGGCGATTCAGTATAATTCACTAAATTCACTATAATTTTATTTCATACTATGCCCTGAACTACTAAAGATTCCCACCTCGTTGTCTTTGTATTAGTTTTATTTGTGTTGCCGGGGATGGTTTTTTTTTCATATAACTTTTTCAATACCGAGTAATGCAATTATATTTCTCACCGCATATTCATGTCTATAGCTATATATCAATTTATCTTTCTCTCTCAGGGCTTGTCCCATAATCTAGATTCATACAAAAATTTCATATATGTACAAATAAATAGTTATAGAATATGCGTATAAAATATATATCTTCTAAAAATTAGACAGGGCCACCAATCGTCCCAGCCAGAATGATCCATCTCATATACTGGGCCCAAGGAAAACTATACAAAAAACGGCTCTTCACTCCTGACAGATACATATATTGAATCAGCGTCATTTACTCTGGTGGAAAAAATAATGATGTTTTGATTGTCTAATTGCATGCTGCAGTACCTGCTGAGAGAAAAAAAAAACTATGAACTTTTGAATAGTTTGTGCATGTTTATAGTAAGGCATTTTCCTGCTGCATTGTTCAAGACTTCCGGCGGCCTCTGACCTCACGGATTCCTTATGCCTTGATCGTTCATCTCCTATATCTGAGGTATCTTCTACCTTCTATATCAATTTTATTCTCACATTCATTCTAGCTCAAGAATCGTTCCAGCACATGCCTGTAAGCATCTTAGTAACACATTAGTAATATTCACTATGAATTTTCCTGCAGGTCTCTGACGGACCTTTATGAGTTCATACACACACGCACACACATGCACAAACACAAACATACACACACATGCATATATATATATATATATATATATATATATATATATATATATGTGTGTGTGTGTCTTTGTGAGTGTGTGTATGTGCGAGCGTGTGTATGAACAACAATACGTACACGTCCGTGAAATATATATATATATATATATATATATATATATAGTGTAGTATATTGCCACTTAAGTGTGGCTGACCCCTAGGGGTGGATGTTACTGTTGCTTTTAGCCCCAGGAGGACATCTCCTCCAGCTGGCTTATCGACACACGACTGTGTCCTGTTTGCCAAGGGAGTTATCCCTCTCACCTCGACCAGCAGCACGAACGTATCCGGATTTCAGGGTTATTTCCCTTCGTCGGCGTTCGACAGCTGATGACCTTGGTGAGAGAGACAAAAACCTGGCAAACCTTATATCTTCTTTTCCAGTGAAATTCTTCACTGATATTGAAAAGATGAAAACAAGCAATGTTAATTCGTGCTGCTGGTCGAGGTGAGAGGGATAACTCCCTTGGCAAACAGGACACAGTCGTGTGTCGATAAGCCAGCTGGAGGAGATGTCCTCCTGGGGCTAAAAGCAACAGTAACATCCACCCCTAGGGGTCAGCCACACTTAAGTGGCAATATACTACACTTTATCGTGCAGTTACTGTTAATACTTCATTTAGAGAATTAACATTGCTTATATATATATAGTTTTAGGGAAAATAACCAAGTTTCAAGAACTCATCGATGAAAATCCACTATCACATATAGAACAATTAATAATTAAAAGCACAATAAATGAGTATAATATAAAGTAAAGTGAATATCATAAGATAAATATAATAAAAAGATTACACGTGTTTCATAACTAATTTTCAAATAGAAAAGAAATTTAAATCGATTAAAATCAATTGAAATTATCGAAAATAAATTCTATTCAAAAATATAACTACTCGTCAGAGCGTAAGTAGAACAATAATTAGATATATATATATATATCTCAACCAACAATAAGTACCAAATGAATTAATATGAAATACTTATTATATAAAGATAGAAAAATTATTAAAAATATCATAATATCAAAATAATAACCATTCAATAATCATCCCTTCATCCATTATAATAACATGTAAATTAAGATAAAATTAGTATATATTTAACCGGTGTAATAGTTAAAGCTATACTATTTAAAGCTAAAGACGTTTATTTAATTATAATTAAAAATCAATTGAATAATAGAAAAATACAAGATTATTTATTTCTACAAACATAATAATAAAAATATAAATGAAAAATTATGAATGGAAAAATTAGGAATGAAAAAATTAGGAAAGAAAAAATTATTAAGGATAAAAGATTAAACTTTATATATATATATATATACAAAGTTTTAATTTTCAAAAATCTTATATATATATATATATATATATATATATATATATATATATATATATTTATATATATATATATATATTTATATATATATATATATATATATATATATTTATATATATATATATATATATACTTATATATATATATATGCGTGGGTGTGTTTGTGTGTGTGCGTGTATAATTACATATACCACATGTATTTCTGTCCTAGCACAAAGAAAAGCAAATTATTTTGTATGGTATATCGGTGATGTACCTTCCAACTTCCAAACATGGGAATACTTAGCGCGGTGCTCTGATGTTGGATTATTCAGAGCTTTATTCATATCAGGTGATAAGCGTTGAAAGCAATGTTATGTACTCTTCTTCCATGAAATCGTTTATCATTTTCAACTAATTTTGCACATATAACACAAAGCGTAACTTATGAGATAAGTACCATGGCATCCCAACACACATACACACACACACTCACACATATATGAATAAGACTTCATCAGGAATGAAATTTAGAAAGAAAATGGAGAAAAGTTTTGATCAAAAAACAAATTGACTACAATGGATTATTATTTTATTAATACAAAATTTTAACGTTGCTTACAACCGTTTCAGCTACCAAGTTTAATCGGAGCCACCAAAGAAAATTATGAGAATAATATTCGTCATCTTTATACCAGATCCGATGTCGTACATGGAGCTTCAGGAGAGTGGATACAAATACATAAAAGACGAGAAGAGGGAAGAGGAAAGAACAGGTCCTCGAGATGAGGAAAGAAGTCTTAATAAATTCGAACCATACCATTTTTCAGTGTAAAGCTTGAAGTCGATGAGCAAATGAATAAACTAGTAAATAAACTAGAAAACTAATAGGTGGGTTAATCTTTCTATAGGGGTACCAGGTTGTATGAATAATAAGAACATAAAACTAGCACTTAAGCATAACCATATTTGTCAATAAGTCTAGAAAAAGAATAGTACTTATGATTCCGTAAATAGAGCTAAATAATATTCATCCGAAAACATAACTGTAATTTTTTTTACAATAATGTACTTACTGATATATTCTAAAAACCAGACAAATGTTTTCCGTAATTGACCAAAGTGTAGCCATCTCTATAATTGGTCAGTTAAATTTAGAACCAAGGGCAATGTAAGACCGTTATAGGGCTAGATGTAAATAACGAAGTAAATAAAACTGTAAATAAAAAGTGTCGAGGAGTAGTCTATATCATAAGTGTCACAAAACCGCTTGTGTCATTATACATTATACAAGCAACCGTACGACAGTGAATAACTAACACTTAAAGGGAGATTGCCATTAGGGGAGGTAGTTGCTAGTACATTTACCTTCAAAATATAATGGTGAATCTAATATCTTAAATACGTACGACAGTAAATAACTAACAGTTAAAGGGAGATTATCATTAAGGGAGGTAGTTGCTAGTATATTTACCTTCAAATTATAATGCTGAATCTAACATCTTAGATACGTACGACAGTAAATAACTAACAGTTAAAGGGAGATTACCATTAAGGGAGGTAGTTGCTAGTACATTTACCTTCAAATTATAATGCTGAATCTAACATCTTAAATACGTACGACAGTAAATAACTAACAGTTAAAGGGAGATTATCATTAAGGGAGGTAGTTGCTAGTACATTTACCTTCAAATTATAATGCTGAATCTAACATCTTAAATACGTACGACAGTAAATAACTAACAGTTAAAGGGAGATTATCATTAAGGGAGGTAGTTGCTAGTACATTTACCTTCAAATTATAATGCTGAATCTAACATCTTAGATACGTACGACAGTAAATAACTAACAGTTAAAGGGAGATTACCATTAAGGGAGGTAGTTGCTAGTATATTTACCTTCAAATTATAATGCTGAATCTAACATCATAAATACGTACGACAGTAAATAACTAACAGTTAAACGGAGATTATCATTAAGGGAGGTAGTTGCTAGTACATTTACCTTCAAATTATAATGCTGAATCTAACATCTTAAATACGTACGACAGTAAATAACTAACAGTTAAAGGGAGATTATCATTAAGGGAGGTAGTTGCTAGTACATTTACCTTCAAATTATAATGCTGAATCTAACATCTTAGATACGTACGACAGTAAATAACTAACAGTTAATGAGAGATTACCATTAAGGGAGGTAGTTGCTAGTACATTTACCTTCAAATTATAATGCTGAATCTAACATCTTAAATACGTACGACAGTAAATAACTAACAGTTAAAGGGAGATTATCATTAAGGGAGGTAGTTGCTAGTACAATTACGTTCAAATTATAACGGTGAATTTAACATCTTAAATAGCCAGCATAGTTCCAAGTAGTGGTTATCCTAGACAAACAAGCAAATGTCTAAATGTTCCACAGTATATTCTGCCTAGTAGACATACAAGAAGGCAGAAGCACGAAACCACCAAATAGTCAAACGATTACAAGTTACATCACTTGCTAATTATTAACATAGTTAGAATTCAGGGTCCAACTATAGTTTATTGAATCCTACTTACTATTAATTATTATTAATATCATATTGTTCATATTACTAAAAGTGTTATTATATTAACCCTTGCTTGAGTGCAACTATATGGAGTCTACCACAAAATTTCACTTCCATTCATACACAATATGTCATTGAGCAATAATAGCTCATAGGAAAGCGTCTACTGCAATTAGAAACAAATACAATCTAGAGAGATGTGCAGTTAATATGAAGTTATTAACATTCAGTTATGTTACACGGGGTGGGGGTTCCTAAATGGGTAGGTCTAATGACGTCCACAGTAAATAGAGGTAGAACTGTATGCTGGCTGAAAATTAGGTCCAGATTGAGGCTAATAAAAACAAGCTAATCCATGTTGTAAAAGGTTCAGCTAAGTAAAATTAGTTGCAAACACAGTCTTAGCTGAGATCGCTGGTACAGGCTCTCATAGGAAGGGGAGATTAAGTATAGGGGCTTAAGTACTAATGCCCTCTGTGTTCTAAATAAGTTTCAACGTTGAAAGAACTGGCTTTATTAAATGGGGTGAGCAAGTTATATTAAGGAGAGATAGCTTCTAACAAAACTGTCCGATGAACGGGTAACTCCGAGTAACAGTTTTTGTTATAGTTCTGCTGCTTTTAAATAAAGTATATATATATATATATATATATATATATATGATGTATTTAGTTATTATGAGTGCAATATATATTATGTATTAAGTTGGTATGGGTGGAATTTAAAGTCGGATATATTGGTGAAGGGATATTACTCTTGAATCACGCATAAGGGACCCAGATGTGTAGTAGTATTAAACTAGCTTTAATTTAGGAGTTAATATATGCCCTCATTCAATATCGCGAACTACTATTTCTGTGGTGACAGGCTCTGGGTATTATTTGTGGGAATGGTGCAAAGGGTCTCTAATGTTATTTATATTTAGCGAAGGCAAACTTACCCTCGGCGGAATTTGAACTCAGAACATAAAAACAGACGAAATATCGTTAAGCATTTAGCCCGGCGTGCTAACGTTTCTACCAGCTCGCCGCCTTAAAGTTTGGTGATATTGACAATGAAAATATAACAAAGTCAAAATTTTAGTTGATTAATTTTCAAAAGGGTCTCAAATCGTACTAGGATTTGCCTCTATATTTCCATAAAAATAAAGTTATTAAATAGTAGCTTCATATGTAGTGTATGAATTTCTGAACGTTATTGCATGTTATTACAAGTGAAATGCAAAAGAAAATTTAGGATGGTACTCATATTTCCTGTTTGATAAATATTGCTTTTCCTTTTAGGGGAATATTTGACTTCAAGAATACTAATTCGATTGAGGCATTTTTACTATTCTTATACGGATATGATAGATGACTGGCTGTAGCACCATCCCTTTTACTTTTCTCTCTTTTATCTCAACCAATACAAATATATGGTTTGTTGCATTCGAGAAAAAAATCTAAATTAGTTTAGAACACAATTCAAAATTAAAGCTGAACGCTGTAACTTCAGGTAAACTTGAACAAATTTGAAACCTAATACTAAATCTAGCAAGTGGAATGTAATTTGGAATATGATCGTGCCAAAAATTTCAGTGTCCAAACAACTAACATTCTAAAGAGATGATGATTCATCTATTGTGCCGATAGAGTTTTTCTTTTCTTTTTCAATATAGGATATATCTCTACTAGTGAGAAATCTAAAGTCTATATTTAAATAAAAGTTATGAAATAGAACGTGGTAAATATTTCCAATTTCTGATATTGTGAAGAAAGTGTATTGCGAAAAGAAAAAAATCATAACCACATTGCAGTTACTACTACTACTACTACTACTACTACTACTACTACTACTACTGCTGCTGCTGCTGCTGCTGCTGCTGCTACTGCTGCTGCTGCTGCTGCTACTGCTGCTGCTGCTGCTGCTGCTATTATATTGAAATGACAGTCTCTGTTATATAGACAGAAATAGATTACTGTACCTCACAAGCGATGAAAAGAAACACAAGCCAGAGCTGAACAAACCAGCATCGGTTGTCAAACAATGGCGCGGGGACAACACAGACACACAAACACACACAGAGATATATATGATATATGATATATGTATATATATATATATATATATATATATATATATATATATATATATATATATATGTATGTATATATATATGTATGTATATATATATATATATATATATATATATATATATATATATATATATATATATATATATATATATATGTGTGTGTGTGTGTGTGTGTGTGTGTAAATATATAAAAATAAAAAGATAAAGTCACGCTAATACACGACTTATAATCCCCAATCCTGTTCATACAACGACTGGGACAAACTAGGTAGTATACAGTACTTACTCGGTATTACCTCTATCCTCCTGGATTTGGTTAAATCCAATACCGTCCTCAACCTTATGTATATATATATATATATATATATATATATATATATATATATATCTTTGTGTAGTGTTTGTCTCCCACCATCGCTTGACAACCGATGTTGGTTTGTTCTCGTCCCCGTAACTTAGCAGTCCGACAAAAAGGGCGACAGAATAAGTACTGGGCTTACAAAGAATAAGTCCTGAGTTGTGTGAAGTTTCGAATACAGCTCTTCGTTGGAAAGGAGAAATGGAAAAGCTCAAAGATAAAAAAGAAATCGCCTACGGCAGACATATATATATATATATATATATATATATATATATATATATATGCACATATATATGTCTGCCGTAACGGAACATGAACGTAACGGACAAGGAAATCAAGACGAAACATTCGTGGAATTCTGGATGCACTCGTGGAAAGGAAAGACAGAATAATTTAGTAACACCTATCCCGTATCGTATACGTATCTGTATGTTCACCCATGGGTATTTTTGCTGTGCACGGTTCTCTGATTTTGTTGTCGGTGTACCATCATCCTTTTTCTTGAAGTCATACCAGTTTTTGCTAAGTAGTTTTTTAGACCTCTTTTACATATTATGATATAGATTAGGTTGCTTCATTTTAAGTGCAATTCAAGACCTATCAATAAGTAGCTTCATATTTCTCAGTTTAGCTGGTTATATTTACTTATTTTCAGGGAGCCGTTTGCTTTTTATAACCGGATACTTTTCCATTTTTTTAATCCTCTTTTGGTCCTGTAGTAATATTAGCAGTTTTAGATATATATTGGTGAAAGATCCGTTGTTTCTCGAGTAAAAAAATGGAATATATGAGATGGTACTTTTTCTTTGTGTTAAGTTTTGGGAAATTCGCAAATGTCAATTTGTTTGATTTTCTTATCATTTGTTTTCTTATTATAAGTACATGAAATATTTCATTCATTTAGTCTTATCTTCAGTGTTTTGTTTCAGGGTTTGATACACTAGTGCATATTCTTTTGGCTAGACTGAATGAGATTTTGTTTCATGTGTGTTTTGGGTGACACGATGTGAAGTGGTGGGTATTATCAAGATTCGGCGGATTTGTGCGTGGAATGTCTAAGAAGAGCAGTCTATCATTGCTGCATTCCATGGTGAATGGGATGGGCATTTGTGCTGTTTATAAGATTTTGGAATTGTTTCAGCTTGTCAATAATTTTCTTACATGTAATGAAACAGTCCACTAGAAACCTATTCTAGTGTTCTTTCGAAAAACATCTGAATTCTTCTCCAAAAATTTGAGAGGATTTTTCATCGGTTTATATCTTATAAAATCACGTGACCAAGTTGACACATGTGTGGCCAACTTTTGCTCTCATGGCAGGAGTAGGTATTTGCCAGCAGGCTGTGTTGTCCAAAATGAAATAAGTTTTCTCTCAGGGGAATTGGAAACTGTCAACGATGAACTTTCTTTTTGCGTTCTGGTATTTCCTTTAGAAACGAGTGTACGGGTGCAGATGATCATATGTATTTTATGTGAATGTAGGAATATTTTTCAGATCTATAGTGTTTACATGCAGCTGCTGAAGATGGTTATTGTGCGCAAGGGATGTCTGCATGACTTCAGCTTCAGTGAGATGATAGTAAATCCCAGTTGTATATAAGCGTTATACATACACACGATTTTGAGGTGGAGAGAACAAACAAATATGACAAAGTTTGCGTACTGATTTGTTTAGGGTAATCCTGGAGGTGCACAATCCCCAGTCGCACACTACGTACAGCCATGTACATGTAAATCCAATTACTCTGAAAAATACACCGTCCATCTGCTATGAGGAGACTCTTATTGTTGAAGTCATTACCAAACGCATCAACATGACTGCTACTTCATCTGAAAGATTGAGATTGAGGGTAGTCGCCTATTCAAGCCTTCGTCGTCAGGCCAAATTTGTAATACATCTATTTGTTATGATATCCACGTTGTTGAGTAGCAATAAATACTGGACACTTTATACACAACATATTAAATAATATGAAGCTATTCATGGTCGGTGCATTCGAAAAGAGTTGTTGGTATTGGTGAGGATCAAACGATTCCCAAACACAACATCGTTCAACATGCGAGTATAACAAGTATAGGATGCATCGTGAAATGCCATCTTCTACACTGGGTTGACGTGTAATCCCGATCCCTTAAAATTCGCCTTCCGAAAGCTGTTACCTTTGTAAATCTCGAAGTTGGACATCACCCTCGTGATGCTTCTGAAAAAGAATACAGTGAACAGGTAAAGAGAATACTCCAAGCTTTCAATATTCATTTCACTCAGCTTCGATCTCTCGCAAGAGAGAAAATTTTGGTGCAGCAAAGGAGTCAAAGTCTTCCACCAAGTTTGATACCATTATCTCGAAGAAAAATGACAATATCGTTGCAACCTCGAAACAAACCAACGGTACTAAACATTTCTCTTTGACTATATACTGCAGCATTTGTGGATTCAGAATCGGATTGGTCATATCTCAGCTCACCAAATAAAACAACGTCGTAATCAATCTTGATGGACAACTAAGAGAGAAAAAGAAAGAGAGAAAGGGAGAGAGAGATATAGTTGTATAAAGAACTGCTGGCTTATTTCTCATATATACCTGTGTATGTATTCATGAGTGTTGCTTATATCGGTGACTGGAATTAACTAAAGAAAAAGGCATAGATTAATATTAAAAAAAATTATGTATTTGGAATTACATGATGAAACCAAGACAACTTCTTTTAAAGGTAAATATATATTGTTACGCAATGTATATGTACATATGTGAAAACGTTAAAACGTCGTTTGATAATAATATTTTGTAATTGATGGGTGTGGATTCAAAGCTTGTATATTTTTATTTATCTCAAAATATCATTAGCAATTTTCTTCCTGGTGAGATTTGAGTTACTTGCTGACAGGTGGAGTCCTTATAACAAAAGGACTGGTATACAGTGTTTTACCATATATGATATTTTTGGCTGATATATCAAATTGTTGCAATTCTGCTTAAATTAGAATTATCCTCCTGAAATAGCATCTTAGTAATAACTGCACATTATTCAACATGAATCTCTAGTTATATATGCACAAATACCTACACACAAATACACACAGACACACACACGTGTTTGTTGTATATATTACACACAATATATTTCTAGTTGAACAACGAAAATATCAAAGTGTCTTCCTGAAATAACGTAATCACTGCTATGGTTTTACGCATAATTTTAAACGCAATAAAAACGATATCTGTTATTCTATAGACAGCCATAATTATATTAGCAGAAATTCCGATCATATAGCACAATTTGTCAGTATATGTGTAGAAATAGTAGTAGCAATTTGCCTAACGTATTCTTCAAAACACGATTTATTTAATCGTGTTGTGAATACTATTACAATGGTGCCATTAGGAAACGGTTTTAACGAGAATCTAAATTGCATACTAGAACTATACTTACTGAACAACGGAAGGATGAAGAGAAGAAATCAATAGGTTCAACATGCTCATTGGCATAAATCTAAGGTGGAATTATACGAGTCTAATCAGGAATTATTTTCCGATCTAACACTATGGGTAGACTACGTTTACGCTCATCTTGTTAGAAAAAAAAGAAACAAAAACAAAATCTCACCAAATATGCCCACTCCATATTTAAAATGGGAAGAGTATCAGATTGGAGTTAACTTGCTGTGCTGACCAAGGGATAACAAACATCCACAAAGTTAAAATATGGCATCAATCAATAGTACACTAACAAAAATGACCTTGATCAGCTTGCTCAAAATAGCAGCTATCTCCCTCTCTTTCTCTCTCTCCTTCCCCTCTCATTCTCTCGCTTCCTCCCCCTCTTTCTCTCAAATTACACCCTGCCGGTTTAGTAAACAAAAATGATAATGTATTGGATGATATAGAATTAGATTTACTTTAACAGAAAATCAGCTGGGTATGATATTTAAGATTAAGTGGTCACTCCCGTAATAAAAGCAACTATGATATTTTTGTATGCAGACGAGGGTTGTGTTGTAAATATTGACATCTTGTTTATGTGAACAGACTCACGTGCGAAACTCAGAGCAGTATGGTCTCCCGGAAATGTAAAAACTGGCTTTAAAAACATAAATAAATATTTATCCGACCTTCTTAGAATATACAAGTGGTGCGGCTCACCATTCAAATCATATATCAGTAGCGTAGAAAAACTTTTACGTAAATAGAGACTACAAAATTTGGAATTCTTGTTAATGCATACAATATATCATGCAATTTTTTTCTTTTATGTTCCGTTCTTTTGAATATGTAATAAACCATACAAAATTGGATACACAACCACACGTTCACATACACAGGCACACATCAGAAAACATTTAAGCCCACTACTAAATTGAAAGTGTATGTAGAGGCGTACTGGAAGCAGATTTACTTTGTTTATATGCTTGAGAGACTTTAGGGTCACTGAAATTTTGAGTATCATGATAAACTGTTGTTAACCTATTCAAGTGCGGGAAGTGTTAGATTTTTAACGAGAAAGACCAAACAATATTCGTCAATGATTAATATTATTTTAATGTTATATCTCATTATCATCTGGCATTCCATATACTAGCACTAACTTGTCTCATTTTTGTGCAGATAGTATCAGTGAAATAAATTCTAAATGATTATATTTACATACTTTAATGAAATTTACATGGTGTTTCTTTCAAAGCTAATTTGATAAGTACGGTGAAATCTACTTTTCAGGCGTGCTAAACTAATACCGAAACATTTGTAAACATAAGAAATTGGAAAGAATATTAATCAATGATTTATATATTTTTCCACACCACGTAATTAATGCTATTTAGTATAGTAATGTTTCTTACATTAAGTGTGTTGATACAAACCAAACTGTTCCATATATGTATACTTCTTCACAAATAATTCAAGGAAATCATGATTAAGGTAGAGAATATCTATGTGGTCATTGATGTTTGTCATATTTGCCACTGGATAATAAATTTTACTGGTGGCTCAATTATTGAATTTAATTTTACTGTTGTTTTGCCTCTATATTGTCCAGATATTCTAAGTTTAATGTGTCTAGATGTTTAGCAACGTGTTTTCATTTCTTATAATTTCAGAGTTTTTATAATTTCAGAGTTACAAGGCTGTCATTTATAGCAAGTCGAGATACAGTATTGCATCCTCCTAGATCGTTTTCATTTGGACGCTTCTCTTGACGCACTGATAATTGAGTTAATATCTTTTGTATGATGAAAATCAAGAAGGCCGTTATGTGTAATAGAAATGTAGTAGACGGTATTATTACTTTCCTCATAAGTGCATTGCGTAATAAGCCGCAGTTTTTGAAAGGATTTCTTGAATTGCACGGAATGTTACATTTAGACTCATGTATTCATAAGATACTGCAAATATTTTAGTGAATTATAATAAACGTCTGGGGTTCTGTCAAAATAAATTCTTTCTATTGCTTGTTACTCGCATAGCTATTACATACTTTAACATTAAACAATGGTCAAGAATGTATAGTATATGACTTTCACGAACAACTCCTAGTCTGAGTCTTTTAAACTAACTGAATCATCCATGTCCTGGTATCAGAACATTTATGCTTTTCTTAGTGGAAATACTATTTCATCTCTACTATTCAATTGGTGAATAATATTGAGAAAAACAGGCAAAAATTGTTCAGATCATTCACGTATATGGTGCTTTGGTTGAGCCTTGTCTTCAGACTCTTTAAGAAACGCACTATGTTGACTTTCGCTTTTGTAAAATCAAAGGCAAAACTGTAAAATAAATTATTAGTGGAATTGATTCAACCTTAATATAAATTACAATAGCGACGGATCTCGCATATATTATGCTTTCCGGGACTGCGAATTGCTGGATTATTTTATTATTGTTAGTATCATCCATTATGATATATATATAATTTATAGAACTCAAAGTTCTTTAGTTGTCGATTATGTACGACAGAAGCAAATACATTATCATTGTCAATATATAGGCGTGTTAAATCTTTATACATGTTTTCAGATTTTCCATGATCATCATGATAATAATGGACTGGTATATTTTACCATATCAGGTGCACATAGCAGTTTCATTCCGTAGGAACACAATTATCCTTTTCGAAATTATTTCCTTTGCATGCTATTTTTGTAGCTCGCTATAGACTACTACTACTACTACTACTACTACTACTACTACTACTACTACTACTACAACTACTACTACTACATTGCATAAGCCAGATGAAATAATGAAAGATTGTTGTTAATACTATAAAATATCAAACCAGAACAAATTCTTACAAGGAAAATACTTGTCTAAGAATATGATCTTCTCCAGGAAGATCACGTCTGTGAAACTCTCAACTGTTTGTTTTCATATCCCATGCTTCCAGCTGGATCTGATTCTACATGGTCATTCATTTTTAATTTCACATTAATCTCTTACAATTAATTCTATTAATTTTCCACGTTTTTCATATTTATACTTTTGATACAATTTATTTCGAGAATTTTCTGTATTTTCGAGTAATATTGCGTGAAGGAATGGTAATGTATATTATGAGGCATTTATTTTTGTATGATATAAAACGATATCTTATAACATTAGAATACTGGGGTCAATTTAATCGAATTCCGCACTCTCCAAATTGCAGGCTTTGCGCTGAAGTTAGAAAGGAAATTAAATGAATTAGAATTCAGGGCCTGATTTGAGCAGCTAACAATGGAGTTCCATCTCCCACTTCAATTTTCCGGCCCGGAGTTATTCCTAGATAACTTATGATTTTTGATATATTTGATAACCCTATGGAACTATGCCCGTAACTTCAGTAAATCTAATGCATTTTTCAGTATTTATCGTGCATTTTGGTGTATTCTGGACTTCAATTTCAGCAGACGCACCATTTCCTGGTCTATTAGAGCACTCTTAAATAGTGATTAATTCGGAGCAAGGTTTCCCATTCACAGAGCTATATATCCTCTTACTCCCTTTTGATGTATAAACAACTTCAATTTGCTTTCATCGATAGGTAAGTTATTTTGAATGGATTACTCGAAAACAATATAGCTCGTGGAAGAAACCGCACATGTGTTGACTGCATTTAGCAAATTGAATGAATTTTGAACTTTTATACAAACTCTTCTAACATATAATTCCATTTTATTCCTTCTACTTAATAAAATCTTGTCCCAAATCTGCCTACACAATACTTGTATCGTTAATATATTATTTAATCCGTTATTCAGAAGATATTATTTATATAGCAATCTCTATTGCAATGGGGATTGCTGTATCAATATCAGAGCCACAATCATTCTTTGTTTTAATAGAAACTCACTGAAAATCTACCTCTTCATTGAGAAACTAAACCAAATTAGATCAAATCCAAACAACATGATTGCGGTGATTTAATAGAAATAATAATAAAAACCAATAACAACAACAATGATGATGATGACGATAATGATATGATGATGATGATGATTTCTTTTATTAGCACAGAGGTACAGACGTGGGAGGCATGACAAGGATGGTCTAAAATTTGTGGTTTACTTGAAATATGAGGAGAAGGAAATGTAAAGGACGATGACATGAGATAAAAGTATTCACAGTACACAATGTATATGCTGACATGAATGATGCAGTTCTGAAAATACAGGACAAAATACAACCACGCCCAGTCAAAGATTCCCACAGATTCCGGATTGCCCTAACCATCAAAGCCACTAGCTCTCGCACAAATGTCCTTCAGTCTGTATGCCAATGCTCATAGTAGTGTTATGCACCCTAAACTGCTTTGCCACAGTCACCCATCCTTTTGCAAATTCACTGGGAAGTAGCACCTCCCTCTCCACACTCACTTATCTTTCCAAGAAGAACTTAAAAAGTATTGGTGTGGGCTGTGCCGAAGAGGAAGGTATCTTTCCTCAATCATTTCAGCCTCGTCCACCACATGACTATTTGCACCATAACCATTGGACAAAGAACACCGCCTGCTCTGCCTTGTTAAAGGTAAGTGGTGGAGCCGTCCTCGTGTTGGATTCGGCACGTTATGAAATAATTCGTCCCAAATGCGATGAGAGCTTTTCGATATAACTTTTCTAGCCAGAAATGTTCATATATTAAATGAGTGTGTGCAGTATGGTTTCGACGCTATGCGCTCATCTCGGACAGCTCCGCTTCTTGGAACTTTCGTGCCTATAGAGTTTATCAAAAACCGGTAGAACTCGTCAGTAACACCGTCAAGCCACGTATTTAAGGAAGTTATCCATGGTAATTCTGGAACTGAACGTCCATTGAAACAGACCAGCTTGTTTTGCGTCGTGTAAATGTGACACATTCATCTTCGTATATATGTTAGGTAAAGATTGTATTCCTCTCAATTACTGGAAATATGGAGTGCCTCAGCGCGTGGGTATTTCTTCTGAAAAGGCGATCCACACCCACGAACTGTTTCACACTGGCCTTATATATCTGACGTGTACGTGTGAAGGTAATCTCCAGCTAGATGTGTGCTGCGACTTCTAAGCAACGAGGTTTAGTTGACACATGATAATACAGCACCATTTTGTTACAGTTGCTGGCAAAACATGACCAGGCATGTTGTCTCTACATATCAACTTCCAAAAATTGTATCTCCTATGATAGGCGTACTATTACTTTCTTTAGAGAAAGGCAGAACTATCTTATTTTGTTGAATTCGTTACTATAAGAGTGCCTTATTCTTGTGTCAACTGCAGTACTTTCATTACTGTCGTAGTCGCCGTTGCTATAGGTGCTGTTGCCAGTCGATGTTAACGTTGTTATAGTTGCAGCATTGATTTTCTACGTAGTGCTGATTTTGTAATTGCAGTTGATGCCGCTGTTCCTGTTGTTGCTGCTATTGTTGCCATTGATGTTGTAGCTGTCAACTCTAATGTCTTTCTTGCTGTTTCTGCTGCTGACATTTTTCCTATAATTGTTGTCGTTATCATTGTTCTTCTACATGTATGTTTTTCGGTCAATGGTAATCAAATCTGTGTTAATTGAGAAATCACCGTTACACACTGTCTCAATAGTAGGTAACATTCCCCTCCACAAATACTTCATAACGTGCCGCCAGCACGTGATCTTGTGATACCATAATATTGGTTTCAAAATTTGGCACAAGCCAGCAGTTTTGGGAGACCCATGACTCAAATTGTACTTATTCTATTGACACCAAAGTGAAAGAAGGCAAAGGCATCTTCGGCAGAATTTGACTTTAGAATGTAAAGACGGATGAAATGCCACGAAGCATTTTGCCCGGCGTGCTGATCATTCGACCACATCGCCACCTATAATGACGCCATAATATTAAGCATTAAAATTTGCGATTGAGTGAAAGTTTGTAGTAAACAAAGTACCTCTGTGAACCCACAAATACCGCAACCATCTCTCAATATACACAGATAAGGAGATGAAAGTGAGGCGACCACATATTATTGTCAAGGACTTCCACAAGAGAAAATGCCTCTTCGTCAATATATCAGTATCAACACCTGGTAAAGTTTCTGTAAATGAAATAGAAAATCTCGAAATTCAAAGACGTGGAAACAGCAATAACATGAATGTGGAACGTGCAAGCAGAAATGATGATACAAAACCAAGCCGCAATACGTTTCCAAGACACCGTGCTGCAACAGTGCAGTGGAGGCACTCGATATAAATATTACTGTAGACTAATAATAATAATAATAATAATCATAATAACAATAATAATAATAATAATAACAATAATAATAATAATAATATACGCAAAACACTTTCAATACAGTAACTATAATAGCATCACAGCAAACCACAGCACATACCCAAGGCACACAGAGCTGCGTTCGGTAGTGAAGTGAAAGTACGTTATAAAAATAAAACTACTGAACAAGAATAATAATAATAATAATAATAATAATAATAATAATAATAATAATAATAATAATAATAATAACAATAATAATAATAATAATAATAATAATAACAAAAACATAAAAAATACCTTAAGAATGGGAACCCAAGTTCGAAAATTACCCAAAACAGCTGATGAAGACTGGAGGGTATATCAGCCGAAATTCGTACAATGCATTCAATTCTCTACCCTAGGTGTACGGGAAACACTCGTCGAGAAATGGAAGAAAATTTGAAGAAATAAAAAATAACAACAACAACAACAACAACAACAACATAATAATAATAATAATAATAATAATAATAATAATAATATGTACCAAGACAAAGAGACTGTACGTACCAAGAAAAACAGGGGGAAGTAGACTAATTGGATACGAACACAGTTTTAGAGCAGAAGAAAGCAACATAGCATGGTATGTAAAAAATGGTATAGAACCACTGTTATTGGAAGTAAGAAGGTCAGGCCTGTGTAGGATGAAAGATTGCAAAGATACATTTCTTTTATTAGCCACACAGGGCTCAACGAAGATGGGACAAATACAATGTAGAGCTTTTCTTTTTGGGAGGGGGAAGGAAGGGAAAAAAAAAAAAATTGGTGGTGTCGATCAAAAGGGATCGTAGGAAGGGAAAAAGGGGGAGTTCGATCAAAAGGGATCGAAAAAAAAAAAAAAGAAAAAGAAAAGGAAAGGCCGATCAATAGGGATCGTGTATCACACAGTAATGTTCTCGTTAAAAAGAGGGGAGGACAGTTTAGGTTTAGCCGTGGAAGGAAAAGCCTACGGAAAAGACCACGGTAACCTTGGTCAATATTCTCATTGAAGAAACTATAACAGTAAGTGACTCTCTGTTGCCTTTTTGTTTTATTTTTTTTCTTGTTCATAGGGTTATGCTCAAGATGGCTCCGTCGTTCACACGTGCCATCCTTGCTACATTCACCCATCTTTTTTTGAAGCATTCACTAGACAAGACTTCCCTTTCTACTCTCACCTTCCTCTTCATGTGATACTTGAAGAAGTTGATGAGAGATTGCCCAGAGAGGAAAGTCTTTGTCTCTAGACCTTTCAGACGCGTCCACCACACACATTCTTTCGCCATAGCCACAAGTACGATGAAAATAGCTCTTCCTTCCCGTTTAAAGGAAGGAGGCGCGACAATATTCACGATAGACTCGGCTGATAGACCGACTCGTCCCACACGCGATAGCAGTTGTTCGACGTAAGCCCACAGCTCGGAAATGGTGGGACACTGTACGAGTGCGTGCAGAACGGTTTCGTCGCTCTGCCGGCATCTCGGACAGGTCGGCCCCGTGTTTCTCGAGCCATGCCTGTAGAGCTTATCCCGAACGGGTAGTGCTTCTCGATAGCACTGCCAGGCCAGGGATCTCTGGAAGTTGTCCATAGGTCCCGGCACGAAGGTCGTCTTAAACAGGCGGGTCAGGTATTCCTCGTCGACACCCAGGTTCACCCCGAGATCGTCGTCGTACCTTCCCTCCACTAATCCACTATAGAATGCGTTAGTTGTGATGCAGTCGCTCAAGGTTAACCCGGGTTGTTGGAGTTGCCGAAGAGCAGCGCGACACTCGCGGTGCCATTCGCCCTTCCTCGGCCTCTTCTTGATCCATGACTGCAGTTCGGTCATGGAGACGAGCTGCGGGAAAGCGCGCCGCACAAACGGTGACCACACCTGTTCACCGCTGTCTACGTAGAGCCGGAGATGTCGCAGTCTCAGCGCGTGTCTGCGCATCATCAACCACGGCATACCCAGTCCTCCTTTTAACGGGTGTTGGCAGCAAACGGATCGCCTAACCATCGGAACGCTTCCTTTCCACAAGAAGCGGAAGAGGATGCGCTCCAGTTTGGTGATGGTAGGGTCGGGACAAGGAACGACGGTCAGGCGGTAGTAGATGACGGACGCGATGTACGTGTTCGCCACCTCCGCCCGACCTTTCAGGGAAAGCTTCCTCTCGGCCCATTGCCGGGCTAGAGTGGCCACCCTTCTCGTTATCTCGTCCCAGTTCTTCTCCGTTTGGAGGTCTGGACCAAACCAAACCCCGAGCATCTCAACCGGACCGTCAGTCCAACGTCCCACGACGGAGGCGCTACTTGACGGCATGGGGTTGCTTCTCCAGGTGCCGAGCCGCAAACCCACTGACTTATCCCGGTTGATTTTCGCTCCCGTTACCGCTTCGTAGTCTCTCAGTGTCTCGCCGACAAGCTCGATGTGCTTTTGGCTAGACACTATGACGGTGACGTCGTCCGCGTATGCCGACACGCTCGTCCCGCATCCCAACTCTCGCGGGATGCCCCTCAGCGTCGCCAGCTTCCGCAGTAGTGGCTCGAGAGTCAGCACGTACAGAAGCGACGAGAGGGGGCATCCCTGACGGACCGAACGTGCAATGTCGAAGGGTCTTGATAGATGCCCATTGACGCGAACTACCGAACGGATGCCTCTGTACAAGGCAGCCATCCAGCCGCGGAAAATGGGACCGAAGCCGGCTGCTATGAGGACAGCCTCCAAGTATTGATGGTCTACCCTATCGAAAGCTTTCGATTGATCTAAATTGATCAGGGCCCCACCCATGCCAGGTTCCTTAACTACCCTCTCTGTGATGTAGCGCATCAGATGGAGGTTGTCATGGATGCTCCTGCCCGGCACCGCGCACGTTTGCGCCTTGCCGATCAGTTTCTCGATGACAAGCGCCAACCGCTTGGCTAACACCTTGGCCAAAATTTTCAAGTCTGCATTGAGCAGAGTGATGGGCCTAAAGTTATCTATGACGTCCCCCTTGTTTGGATCTTTCTTCAGCAGCGTTACGGCTCCTCGACTCACAAAACCGGGAATGCTCTCGTTTTGCTGCCAGTTGCAGTACACCGCCACCAAGACGTCTCCAAACAAGTCTGGCTTACAGTTGTAAAGCTCGTAGGGCAGACCATCCAAACCCGGAGATTTGTCCCTCGAGCATCCCGCCATCGCGTCCCTCACTTCCGCCGCCATGATGGCACCTTCGCAGCACTCCGCCTCTCTTGCCGAGAGTCGTGGCAGGCTGTGCAGGTAGGCACTGAAGTCCACCCTGCGTTCTCGCTCGCCATTCGTCCCAAACAGTCGAGCAAAGTGCCGCTGAAAGGCCTCACACATTTTGCTTGGCTCGAGCAGTTCGCGCCCCTGTTCGTCCACCAGAGACCGAATGGTGGCTTTGTTGCCCTGTTGCGCCTCCGCCACCCGGGCCTCTCGTGCGGCTCCAACACCTTCGTTTCTTAGAGCACGCATCCTAGCCCTGACAACGCACCCTTCGTGTTTGGCGTTGAAGTGTTGGTCAAAGGCCAACCTCGCCGCCAAAACGTCGGATGCGATGCCACTTCTAATTGCCTCTTCTAGCTTCTTAACTAGTTCACCCTCTACTCTGTTTCTGTCTATGGCTAGTGCTTTGCTATACCTAACCGCTTCTGCTTTTATTGCTCTCATCACTGTACAAGCACTTGAGAATGAATGAAACTGAAAATAGGCAGATAAAGAAAAGAATGCATGGACAGTTTCATGGCGATGTTGAAGATAAGACAGACAGAAAAAAAATGGCTGTGGATGACTAAAAGGGATTTAAAACCAGAAGCGGAGGTTCTAATCTGTGCTGCCTAAGTGCAATCACTAAGAACGAATTACATCAAATACAGTATAGACAACACATCAAAAAGTGGCAAGTGCAGAATTTGTGGACAAAATGATGAAGCCGTATGGCATATTACCGCTCAATGTACGCTACTAACCCAGAAGGAATATAAAAGACATTATGACAAAATAGCAAGGATTCTACAGTTCTATTTTTGAGAGATGAGGAATAATGTACGTTATTTATATTATTTACATTTGAGGGATGTGTGTCCTCATCTACTTTGTTGTAAACACAACGTTACGGCTGATTACCCGCCAGCCTTCAGCAGGTGTCTTGAGGAAATTTCGAAACTGGGTTCTCATTCCTAATATATTTTTCGATGTTGTTGTTGTTGTTTTTGTTGCTGTTGTTCATATTATTATTACTATTATCATAATTATTATTATTAATATTATTCAGTGAAGGCACATGGCTCAGTGGTTACGGCGTCGAGCTTACGATCGCGAGGTTGTGAGTTCGAATCCCGGATCGGGCTGCATGTTGTGTTCTTGAGCAAAATACTTTATTTCATTTCGCTCTAGTTCACTCAGCTGCAGCAATGAGTTGCGAGGTCACAAGTGCCAAGCTCTATCGGCCTTTGCCTTCCCTTGGATAACATTGGTGGCGTGGTGAGGGGAGGCGGGTATGCATGGGCGAATGTTGGTATTCCATAAACAATCTTGCCGGATGTGTGCCTCGGAGGGTAACATTCTAGGTGCAATCCCATGTTCAGTCATTACTGAAGGGGGTTTCAACATTACTATTCAGGTCACTGCTTGGAATCGAACTCGGAATCTTAGGGTTAGTAGCCCGTGCTCTTAACCACTACGCCATATGTCCGTGCGGCCGTTTTATTCCTTAGATATGGAGCAGGGGTAATCGCATGGACAGTAGACGAACTAATCAGCTTAGACAGAAGGAGAAGTAAGTTGGTAACTAGATATGGGTCACTCCACCCAAATATTGACACAATCAGACTGTATGTATTGAGAATAATAGGGGGAAGAGGACATTTGTATACGAACACAGCATTAGATCAGAAGAAAACAACGTAGCATGGTATGTAAAAAAAAATCCACAGAACCGCTAATATTAGAATTAGGGCGGTCAGGCTTGTGTGGAATGAAAGATTGCAATGATAAAGCACTATACAAGAAATTGAAAACGAATGAAACTGAAAATAGGTGGATAAAGAAAAGAATGCATGCTCAATTGTATAGAGATGTTGAAGATAAGACAGACAGAGAAAAAAGATGGCTGTGGATGACTGAAAGTGATTTAAAACCAGAAACAGAAGCTCTAATCTGTGCTGCCCAAGAGTAAGCACTAAGAAGAAACTACATAAAATACAGAATAGACAACACATCAGAAAGTGATAAGTGCAGAATTTGTGGATAAAATGGTGAAACCGTATGGCATATTACCAGCCAATGTACACCACTAGCCCAGAAGAAATATGAGAGACGCCACGACAATATAGCTAGGCTTAGCCATTGGACACTCTGCAACAAGTATGGACATGATAAAGCAAAAAAAAAAAAATGGTACGACCACAAATCTGAAGACATCGTTGAAAATAAAGATGAAAAGATCCTATGGGATATTATGATTCAGTGCAACCATGAGATAGAGAATAGGAAGCCGGACATAGTTTTAATTCAGAAAGAAAACAAACTATACTGGAACATAGATATAGCATGTCAAGCTGGAAACAAGGTATGCGATAAGGAAGAAAGAAAAGTCGATAGATATGACACGTTAAGCAGTTGTGGTCGATGAAAAAGGTAGCAGTGGTACCAATAATTGTTGGAGCCCTGGGAACAGTGCGCAAAAATCTATAGAAGTGCGTGGAACAAATAGGGGCTGCAATAAGGGTGGAGCACTTGCAGAAAACAACTCTACATGGAACCACTTGAATACTCCGGAAGGTGCTCGAAAAATAAGAGGTGTTACCTTAGTTCACTGGTAGTGAACAGCTGACACTGTAGTACATCTCCAGCGTTAGAAGCTGTGCAAAGGCAATTACAATAATAATAATAATAATAATAATAATAATAATAATAATAATAATAATAATAATAATAATAATAATGATGCCAGCCTTGACAGCGGCTGGACGTGTTCCTCGCTGCTCTGACCATTCAGTAGCCGAAAGCCATGGAAAAAAATAAGAGGTGTTACCTTAGTTCACTTGTAGTGAACAGCTTACACCGTAGTACATCTCCAGCGTTAGAAGCTGTGGAAACGCAATAATAATAATAATAATAATAATAATAATAATAATAATAATAATAATAATCAATGCATAGAATGCACCACCCTAAGGCAGATATAGAACGTCTTTATCTGCCAAGAAAAGAGGGAGGCCGAGGACTTCTACAGCTGGCCTTATCAATGAAGGTAGCCACAATTGGCCTAGACAACTATATGAAAAACTCTGAGGACTGGATGCTAAAACTTGTCTTAAAACATGAAAGCAAGAAAGCATCTTACTCAGTAACAAAACAGGCAAAGGAATATCTAAGTGAATTCCAATTGCAAAAAATTCAAGAATTAGACGAACTAAAAACACCTGCAGAAAAAGCTAAGCGCTTGAAAACCCATGGTAAAATTGCTGCCTTAGATATTATGACTGAAAAATGGCATGGAAAACCTCTCAATGGCAAATACCCAAAGAGAGCGAATAATGCAGATATTGACAAAGCCCTCACCCATCAATGGCTAATGGCCTCTGGCTTGAAATCAGAAACAGAGAGGTTTATCATAGCAGCCCAAGATCAATGCCTACCTACAAAGAACTACCAAGCCAACATATTAAAGAACGGCAGCTCCCCATTATGTCGTATAAGCCAACAACAAAATGAGACCATCGATCATGTTGTCTTCATGTGCAGTCTGCTTGCGCCTACAGAGTATCTCAACAGGCATGATAGAGCTGCACAATATATTCACTGGGTAATATGCAAAAACCTGGACTTGCCCCATGATAAAAAACTGGTGGGAACACAAACCACCCCCAGTACTTGAAAATGATCACATTGCACTCCTCTGGAACTTCACCATTCAAACTGACAGAAAGATAAACGCAAATAGGCCAGACATCATACTGAAAGACTTCAGACAAAAATCATGCCTCCTCATTGATATGACTGTCCCAATCGATATAAACGTATCTGTCAAGACCTACCAAAAACTGAGCAAAGGATATAAAGATCTTGATATAGAAATTAGCAAAATTTGGAATCTGAAGACGAAAACAATACCTATTGTCATAGGTGCCCTGGGAATGACAGCGAAACGGGCTGATTACTACCTAGCTCAGATACCAGGAAACCCCAAAATGGCTGAAGTCCAAAAGATAGTGCTCATGGGAACTGCCCATATCCTACGTAAAATACTGTCTATGTGATCTCAAATTTTAAAACAAACATAATTTTCTTTCTTATGGTTTCTTAAACATTCACTAGAACAAAACTGTACAAATCCAAATATATGGTACCCTAGGCATAACACCTACATGAACTTCTAACATTTTGTCTCTTGAGGTCTCTGGGTGAGACTTGGATCTAACTTGTACAAATGCAAAACAAAAGTCAAACATAAAATAATAATAATAATAATAATAATAATAATAATAATAATAATAATAATAATAATAATAATAATAATAATAATAATAATAATAATAATGGAGAACTATACTCCATATAAGGATGAAAGCAAAGGTGATAGAGCTGGCGATTATAGATCAATTGCTTGTTTACCATTAGTGTTGACGCTGTCAGCAAGAATGCTAAGGAAGAAGAAAACAATTTATGAAAGACAAAAGCAAGGGTAAAACAGCTGTCAACTATTGACCAATAACTTGCTTAACATTAGTGTGGAAGCTGTTAACAGGAATGCTTTCAGAAAGCAATTAGCAGCACCTTGACAACCAAGATTTTGTACCACAAGAATAGAAATGTTGCAAGAAGACATCTAGAGGAAAACATAATCTATTATTCAGAAAGACTGCAGTTCTAGATCAAGGAAAAGCTAGAAAGAGAAATCTAACAATGACATATATAGATTACAAAAAAATATATGACATTATCCCACACTCATATATAACTGAATGTTTGAGTAGGTTCAGTATAGCCAAAACCTAAGAGAATTAATTAATCTTAGCATGAAGAAATGAAAAGTATATATATACTCCGGTGATACAGTCTTGTGTAAGGTTAATATGAAGAGAGAAAGTTTCCAAGGAGACTCGTTATCCCCTTTAATATTTGTTGCATGACCGATACCTACAGTTTAGTGTTAAGAAAGGCAAAGGCAGGGTATCAGTTCATAAACAGTAAGGGGAAAATTAAGCATTTGCTCTAAACTGATGATCTGAAGCTTTTTTAGCAAGAATGAAAAAGAGATAGATTCCTTAATACAGACTGTAAGGCACTTCAGCATAGATATAGGCATGCAATTTTGCATAGATAAGTGTGCAATATTAGCCATGGAAACGGGACAAGTAGTCAACATTGAAGGCATCAAATTACCAGATGACCAAAATTTTAAAATCATTAAAAGACGGAAAGAGTTATAAGTATGTAAGATTATTAGAATCTGACAGAGTGCTAACTATAGATATGAAAACGAAAATTAAGATGTATATCAAAAGGGTAATGAAGCTAATGAAATCAAAGCTAAAAGGTCCGAATCAAGTGAAGGCTGTAAATATTTGGTCAGTATCTTGAACAAACTCCAGAGAGAGTCACCGAAAATGAGAATTGCAAAATTTTGTGGGATGCAATGATCCAGTGTGTTCCCTTGACCAGACGTAGGAAACCGGTCATTGTTTTTTGGTGAATAAAATAGAAAAAAAAAACATGTATGATTATCGACATAGCATATTCTGGTGAGAACAGGATCTATGTGAAAGAAGAAGAAAAAATAAACAACTTCGACGATTTAAAGGTTGGTCAATGAAGAGACAATGCGTGATACCAGTAGTAATTGGTGTACTTGGAAGTATCAGCGCTCAACTACCAACATGAGCGAAAAAAATTGATGCAAGTTTGAAGGTAGAACACCTATAAAAATCTGCATTGATTGGAACTGTAAGAATCATTCGCAGGGTTCTTGAGACATGACCAGTAAATCAAGTGTCACCTTAGTCTGCTGGCTGTAAACTGCTGACACGTTCCATCACACACAGGAAAATAAACTGAGTTTTCATATAACAATAAATACTAGTAATGACAATAATAGTATTATTATTGATGTTATCACAATTTATAGTAGTAGTAGTAGTAGTAGTAGTAGTAGTAGTAGTAGTAGTAGTAGTAGTAGTAGTGGTGGTGGTGGTAGTAGTAGTAGTAGTAGTAGTAGTAGTAGTGGTGGTGGTGGTGGTGGTGGTGGTGGTGGTGGTGATGGTGGTGGTGGTGGTGGTGATGGCTGTGGTGAAACTGATGAGCAGCATAATACCCATGGTAGTTTGATTCCTTTAAATTCAAATTTCAAATGTCACCCACACTCCATTTGCCTCTGAAACGTCAGGTATTATAAATTACAGTACAGGTCTAATAATGAGCATAACTTAATTAGCTATGCCACTACTTTGAATTTGCGTAAATCTATTCTGCATGATTAATCATAACCATTGCCATTTTCATTATTATTATTATTATTATTATTTTTATTATTATTATTATTATTATTATTATTATTATTATTATTTTCATCATCATCGTAATCATCATTATTATCATCATTATTATTATCATCAGTTGAACTGCAGTTCAGGTATTTGAAGTCACTCGTAATATTTTGAGCTTTAATGTGTGTAAATTACTTCATATTTCTTCAATTTAATTTCTCGTCATAATGTTTATTAAATTTTAAGTTTAGGATTGGGAATGGAAACATTGTGGGTGAGTAAAGTAGAAAATCGACTTCAAAATTCCATCGAAGGATTATTTTAAACAACCTTATCATCACATTTTGTTTTAATATTCCTTATTTTGTTCATTCTTAGATACGCTGATTTCAATAAACAATATCTCTGCTTTATTTCTGTAGATAATATATCGGGGCGCTGAACTTTCACTATAAAATGATACTATTTCTGGATTATAAACTATTTGCCTTAACAATGAATAGAATGACAGAGGGCTAAGTCGTTGATCTGTGAACTCCTTCACGCAATTCATTACACCAAGTTATATTCTATACAAAAGGAGTCAATGTAATTGAAGCATTTCAACGAGCATGCTTTGCAGCTGCATTGGTCTGCATTATAGAAGTGAATCGAATGCATTACAATATGTTATAAATAGTGCGTTATGTTGAATGAGACAGTCAGGCCAAACATGTTTCGTGACAAATGCACTACTTTATTATTTATCCACAATTTATTTGGTACTTCGAGATCTTATGGTCATAATTCAAGCATCTCTTGAGGACACTTGCATATAATTCTATCAGGATTCTGGGAAGTACATCGCATAATATAGTCAACACAACTCATTATTCTGCGCAATCACATATATATACTCAGCTTGACTTGGAGATATCTTCTACACATCGAGATACATGTATATCTGTACATTCATAAATGCCTATGTGAGTTTGTGTGATTGCGAAATGTGTGTGTTTATATCACGTGACAAATACCAGCAATACAATTCCATATGCTATGAGAAATTTAATAAGTATATATTTATACACACTACATGTGCACATTCACAAGCACACGCATATATACATAAATATGTACGCGTGTGTGTATGTTTGTGTGTGTGTGTGTATGTGTGTGTGTGAGTGTATGTGTGTGTGTGTGTGTGTGTGTGTGTGTGTGTGTGTGTGTGTGTGTATGTGCATGTGTGTATAAATATTCATATCTAGCACTAAATGTGTTGGATACGGTTATGGCAAAGAATGTGACCTTCATATCTACTGCTCTTCATCTCAGTACATGCACTACGAGAAAATAGTTAAGGAAAAATGATATAATTTGTCTATACTAAAAGCCATAATTCAGGTCAAACATCGCGAATTGGGAATTGTGCTAAATTCCAGTAGCCATTGTAGATCATTTGCATCAAGATTTTGAGATCCTTTAGGTATTTTGCCAATCTGGTGCAGTATTGTGAAGGATGACATTCTACCATTTATTTTACTACTGGAAGTATCGTCTAAGTTAAATTAAATCTGATTTGCACCCAGCACCTCCACACTTTAAATAAGGTTTCCCCTGCTCTTGCATCTGCTCAGTCTGAGACAAATTCGACGGTCGAGCCACCACAACACACATACACACTGAAACACACACACGCACGCACACTCACACATGCATACATACATACATACATAAATACATATATACATACATACATACATACATACACACGCTGACATGCACGCACTCATACGGACGAACTCAAAATCATGCATCAATTCCAGCTGATGAACTAAGCGTGGTAAGCTACACATTTGAAATATAGAGTATTGTTAAATGAATTACAACTGACTGACGTTTAAAATCTTAGTAGTATCATTTTTCACATCTCCATCGTTATTTCTGTCCTTAGCGTTTTCCGTCTTTATTGCGCGGGTATTTGAATACCCAAACTAAGGCGTTGAACGAACAGAATCGTTAGCAGCATTTCGTCCTTCTTCACATTCCCAGTTCAAGTTCTACCGGGGTAGACTTTGACTTTCATGCTTTCAGCGTCGATTAAATAAGTACCAGTAGAACACTGGCGGGCGAGGAGAGCAATGGAATCGCCTTACTCACTAACATGAACTTACTGGCCTTGAGCCAAAACTTGAAAATAATTATACCAAGGTCGAGAATTAACGATTACCTTAATATTGGGAAAAAGTGCATGAGAGCGACATTTATATTAAGAAGTTTATCGTATGTGAATTATAGTTTATATTGATAAAATATTCATTCTTGTGTCATTCTGTTTTGCCAAGATACACGATTGTTAATTCTTTGAGTTCCATAATTATTTGATATTCTCTTGAGAAGAGCCTCAATGACGGCAACGACCTGTCGATTTATTAAGTTGACATTGATCCACCAAAACCATGACGGGTAGTGAACCTCTAACTCTACTGAAAGCAACAATTAAATTACCCTTTCTGAACATTGTAATACAAAGTGAAATGTAAAATTCAGGGGGCGTGCGACAAAGATAGAGAGCGAAAGAGAGACAGACAGACAAACCGAATGTTGCTGTGATATTCATATTTGTATATATGCATGATCATGTCAGTATAGCTGTATGTATATATACACACAGAGAAATAAAGTTAAGAGAGAGGGGGAGAGAAAGAGAAAGCTGTAAGTTACGAACCGAGCAAAAACTTGTGTGACAGATCAAGAGATTCCTCAATCAATATATGAACACTTCCATATTGTCTCCGATGATTGCGTCAGCAAATTTTATCATGAGCGTGTTTTATTTTTCATAAAGTCATTAATAATCTAATTATAGCAAAGACAAACTGTAACGAACTTCTTCTGAGACATTGATTTTGAAATGTTTTTAAGCTGCATTTATTCCACAATCATCTCCGTGAGATTAGTTTCCTCCATAGACAGATGTCACATGGGAATGTTGCTTGCATTTAATATTGTTACCATGCATTTCAATGAGATCTTGTGTCTGGTTCATGGTGTATATTATACAATTCAAGTAATAATGCAGGACTTGGAATAATAATTTCGATCTATCACAGCCAATTTTCAAGCAATATAAAGTATTTGCAAAAATGATAACCGGGAAATGTCATAAGAGAGCCTGTTCCCGTTATAGAAACATTTCGTAACATCGTATAAACATTTTCAGGATGTACCAATAGCATGAGTGTAAAAGATGATTTACATTATGAGATCAAGCAAAATTAAAAACAGCTTATGTTACTAATATATTTTTCTGTAAGGTTATTGTTATACAGCTGTTGGTATTGGTGTTTATATTGTTATGAATGCCAATAACATTCGAAACAATATTCGACGTATTAAGAAATATTTTATATCATAAAGCAAACAATGCATATAATGTTGAATAAAAGTGTTCACATATATGAAAAAATACAATCAATTTATATATATAGTTACGCTATTATATATACCAATGGAAATCTCAACCAGTCACTTTAAATTTTTCTCTACGCTTAAACGTCTATTGGATATAGGAGCAACTTCTATGACTGTATATATAAAGGTATTTTTTGTGTATGTACCTACGCTTGCATGTAGATTGTATTTTACTGATACTGACATACATAATATACTGTAATGTTTAGAAATACTTCTATATGCTATAATTTATAGCGACAGAGGCTTCAACATCACGAATATCACTTCCTAAGTTACAAGTGTTACGTCTGAATAGGAAGAAGAGTATAAAGACGAAACATCAATTTGATATTTATATCATTTTTTTCCAATGGAATAGAATTTTTGTTTTTCATGTCCATAATATATGTTTCTGTCTAGAATTACAGACCCATTACTGAGAAGATAACTATGCTGGAAATCGTGTTACCGGTCAGTACGTACGCATGTATGTATGTCTGTCTGTATGTATGTATGTATGTATGTATGTATGTATCTATGTATCTATGTATACGTGTATGTATGTGTGGATTAATTAATTCTGATAATCGAATATTATGAATGTATAATATTTTTGCTCGTTCTAAATAATTAGGTGTAATTAATTTCAGTATTGCCGATCGAGACCACCACGGATTAAGTCTAGTTTCTATCTACTACAAATATAGCCAAGTAAGTTGTCAGAAATGTTTTATATAACCAGTATTTCATTGGATGTGCTTCTAAATATGCAATATAAATATTAATATTGTTTGTTGCTAGATAGAAATATAAAGTGCTCTTGTAAGCTATCATAAGTCACTGAATAAAACACCACATATTTCTGGTATGTGTAATTTAAAGTTCAGGATAAATGATAGGTATTACTATAGATCAAATGTCATCTCACATAGTAAAATGCATAGTCAAATTGAATTCCGTCAATACATAGTTAAATCATTTTTAAAAATCTTCTCCCTCTTGTCACGTATTTTGTCTTCTTCATGTTGGTCATTCTTATATGCAGGGCGTCCCAAAATTAAGGTGGCAAACTTTCTTCAATCTTGCTAAAGAAAAATTTTATTTCCGGTCTGAACGTTGCAATGCAATAGTAATGGAAACTCAATTATGAGTACCATATTTATTTGATATAACCACCTCTGTTTCGAATCACAGCCTTAAGTCTAGGTGCAAATGCTTCACGCAGATGTTCTTGCAGAATCGGAGCCTACTCATGGCGTAGTTTTGCTTTCAGAACATCGATCGAAGCATGAGGAGTGCTCGAGACTTTTGTCTCCAAAATGGACCTAACAGAAAAACCTAACGGGTTGAGATGGGAGTTCCTTGAGGGCCATACATCCTTGCCTATGAACGATGGAATGTTTTTTTCTGAATCCAGTGCTGTGTCTGTTCGGATGGTGTCGAGTCCTGTTGGAGGATCCAAGGTGCGCCTTGAAAGTGCTCATTCGCACGGAAGCAGTTCTGCTTCCAGTATGTCGCTAACGTATCGCTGGATGTTAAATTTTATACCTGAGGGCACATAAACGAAAGGGCACATTCCAGTGGCTGTCAGAGCCGCCCAAACCATAAGTGACTGTGGATTGTGACGTCAATTTACGAGTCATCCCCGATCGGAGTCACTCTGGGGATTTACTTTCTGTTCGATGTCAAATTTGTTTTCATCAGTGAACACTAGGTCGGGCAGTGTTCAATCAGGTCCGGCAATCTGACACAGGGTGATGAAGTGAAGGACACATAAAGGGAATATAAGGAAATTTCTAGATTGATAAATAAGTAGATAAATAAATACATAAACAGACCATCAGACGTCTGCGCTACTGTAGACCGGGAGCAGGTCATGTAGCCCACATGCGACAGCCAGAGATGATTACTAAAAATAAGCAGTCAACGTCGATGTCAAAAAGATGGAGATCTTAGCTTCTGTATATTTTTCTCAGGTTATGTAGTGTCTCCCTTCAAATCGCTAGTTCTTCTGACCACAAAAGTCCAGTCTTTCCTTTCTAATCCGATGCCGCTTGATGTACTAAATGTCAATGTATAAAATGTATCCTACCTCTAATTGATATTGATCTGCTAATAAAGATATTTATCTTGTTTTTGTTCCCTCACTACTACGATGTGTATTTTCTGAAAGAAAAGCTAGTAAGTTAAAATGTAGAACGAATAAGGACTGAGAAATCAATTTCAAATCCTTTATATCCATACGTATGTTCATATGTATGTATGTAGGTATGTATGTAGGTATGTATGTAGGTATGTATGTATGTATGTACTTACGTATGTATGTATGTAAGTATGTATTTAGGTATGTACGTATGTATGTATGTATGTATGTATGTATGTGTGTATGTATGTACATGTGTATGTATGTATGTATGTATGTATACATGTATGTATGAATGTATATATGTATGTATGCATGAATGTATGTATGTATGAATGTATGTGTGTATATATATATGTGTGTAGATGTGTGTGTGTGTGCGTGTGTGTGTGTATGTATCTATGTGTGTGTGTGTCTGTGTGTATATACATGCTTTCAATATACTAATATGTATATATGTATATATATATATATATATATATATATATATATATATATATATATATATATATATATATATATATATACCTAGAGAGAGAGATTCAGTTGAATTAGGCACTGTATATATACATACATATATACATGCATATATATATATATATATATATATATATATATATATATATATATATATAAACTAGTGTAAGAATAGCATGTATTTGCATATGTATAATTTTGTGTATGCATGCGCGTGAGTGTGTGTGTGTGTGCGTGTGTGTGTGTGTGTGTGTGTGTGTGTGTGTGTGTGTGTTTGAATCTTCAAACCACATATAAGGAATTGAACACTGGATTTTAAATAAGCATGAGATATATTTTATTGTGACCTACATCACGCTGCCAGCATTCTTCGCATAATCTGTTATATTATACAAGGAAAGCAACGATTAACATATATAATGTGTAGAAGACATAACGGCAACATTCTCTGCCTATTTCAGTTGTAAGCGATAATTGATCAAGGTCACATATGCGTTTTAAGTTGTCTGCAAAGGTTGTACAGCCTCAAATGCATAAAATGGCAGATGATGTCCAAATAAGGCACCTTCGTAATTTCCCAGGCTAGTTGGGCATTATCACATTTAATCTATAACATAAATTTTTCATTTAGCACCGGAGATTCACTTTTATTACATATAATCATTCGCGACGTAGGTCAAATTAGAGTTAATCCATTCGTGAAGAGTTGTGTTGCAAATGATTTCTAGTTTCTGTAGAGTTAATTGCATATGTGTTTATCATCCCCTTGCTAAATTCACAGTTATAAATTTCAACATCGTCTAAATATAAATGTGACATGTAGATAGTTGAAACATTAACTTCTCGGATAACGTAACCAATAGTATGCTAACTACCTCCTGGTTATGTTACACTGTGTTAAACCTAGAAATTAAACGCTACCATAATATCGGTAACGACTTCAAGCAATGACAATGTTGCAATACTTATATATATATATATATATATATATATATATATATATATATATATATAGTAGTAACAGAGAAAGGAGAATTTCGATTATCCCCACGTGGTAAGTTGTAATATATATCAGAAATTGTAAAACAAAAGGAAAATACACACACTTTACATAGCTTTAATATTATTTTCAATATATCGACCGGTTTCGATTTCGTTATTCATGATATTATGGTTTACTCATTTGAATATGTATTTTATTAAGAAGAAATTTTTGTCCGTGTTGTGTGTGATAGTTACGAGTGAATGGCTTCACAATTAGAAGAATAATGGGAGGTAATTGGTTATCGTAATTATTGTTGTTGTTGTTGCAAGCAAGGGAGATAACTGTTCAGCTTTCGTTAAGAGGAGGGGAATATATATTTGCACACACACACACACACACACACACACACACACACACACCCACATACACAGACACACATATACACACACGCACACACACAACACGCACGCACACACGCACACACTCACAAAAGGTGATGTAATCGTGAATTGAAATATATAAAAAGATAAAAGTAGTTATGCGTGCATATTAAGACGTGTTCTGTATTTTTCAATGAAAAAAGTTTCTTTATTTAAACGTTCTTGTGGAGAGATTGTGTCTTTGCACTAGGAAGACTGTGAAATTTAGTTTGATGTTATCTGCACATTTACTCTACTTGACAGATATGCTCAAATAGAACTGGAAAGTGTCCGGAGCTGCTTTCTTATTTGGCGAAAACATGACTTTGTCCCAACTGACAGATAACTTGTATTTTTTTTTTTTAAATCAGAAGTCAAAAGTTTTTCATGTGCCTTGATTTAACAAAAATTAATAATCAGAATCAATGCCTATTCATTACATTACGCGTTGTATTTCAGTTAACAAAATATTGGGTCTAGTTCTATTGAGTCTGTGTGTCCTTATTTAACTTTAATATTAACTTAATATTAACTACATATAATATGCTAAATTTCAGCGATGAAGACTATCTATCTATCTATCTATCTATCTATCTATCTATTTATCTATCCATCTATCTATCTATCTATCTATCTATCTATCTATCTATCTATCTATCTACCTGTGTATCTGTATCTGTATCTGTGATATGTATCTGTGCGTGCATTTGTATATATGTGTGTGTGTGTGTGTGTGTGTGTATGTGCGTGTGTGTGTGCTCGCGCGTGAGTGCGTGCATGTGTGAGTGTGTGTTTATGTGTTTATGTGTATATATATATATATATATGTGTGTGTGTGTGTAGTGAGAGAGAGTAAGTTAGACAAATAGATAGATAGATAGATAGATAGACAGACAGACAGACAGACAGACAGTCAGTCAATCAGTCAGGTAGATAGATAGATAGATAGATAGATAGATAGATAGATAGATAGATAGACATTAACAATGGAGAATTTTGTTCGTCTGAATTACCTGAGAGTTAACACATTCTCTGTAATCATTTTGCTCGCAGAATATTTGTGTCTTAATTAAATAGCTTGATATATAATAATTTAATACAATAATATAGTTAATCAATATTTATGTTCTGTTCCACTAATTTTTAATAATTCCAATTAATCTTCTACTTCAAAAGTGTGCCAGAATTGTCTTTCTTTCGTGGTTTATTTTGGTGAGGATTAACTATGCTTATAGTTTTTGACGAAGATGTAGTTGGTATTACATTCGATGTTCTAAATATGCAGAATGCCGATAAAAACAAGAGACTTAAAAAATAAACTACATGAATATATAATTAATCATTTCAGTTATACAGGCAAAGGGTCTGAAATTCCGGAAGAATGGTATAGTCGACTATATCAATTCCAATACTCAACTGGCACTTATTTTATCGGTATCTTATGTCGAATTACCAGGTTATGGGAACATAATCAATCCAACAACTGTTGTCAGGTGGTGGTAGGCGACAAACCTAGGCAGAAATATATGCGCGCGCATACACACACACACCACACACACACACCACACACACACACATCTATAAACGAAAGACTTGTTTCAGTTTCCGTCTACAAAGTATATTCGCAAGGCATTGGTCGGCCCGAGGCTTTTGTAGAAAACACTTGACCTAGGTACCATGGTATAGGATGAATCTGGAACAATTTGGTTGGGAAGCAAGCTTCTTACTACGCAGCTCCGCCTGCGTTTACAATTATAATCATAAGCATGATTAATAGTGCAAAACTTTTGAATGTCTCAATATGTCATTTGGGGGATAAATATCGAACATACGAAAATACTGAGCAGTCATACTTAGGCAAAAAACACAGTACTATCTCGTGTACCAAGACTGAAATTATTATTATTATTATTATTATTATTATTATTAATAATAATAATAATAATAATAATAATAATAATAATAATAATAATAATAATAATAATAATAATAACAACAACAGCAACAACAACAACAACAACAACAACGACAACAACAATGATTATCTTTACTATAGCGGCTACAAATGCCGAACAAAGAGGGACAGCAGAAGACAGGAGTAAGTGGGTCTTAGCATAAAAATGTGTATACAATAAAAGCTTTTGGAACAAAATTTAAACCATAAAATATCCCAAAAGGT
>NC_142930.1:28109761-28114761 GCF_046866305.1 Octopus bimaculoides | reverse complement strand
GAAATACTTCATAGAGATGTTCAACATACAAATTCACCAGTATAATCCAAGCAAAGAATATACAATATACAGGGTGTTTCAAAAAGACTGATATCATTTTTGCACTTTAATAACTAAGTTCTTGTTCAAATGACTTGAAATTTTAACAGCATGTGTAGAAATAGGTCAGAATTTTATGTTTCATGTTTGATATGCTTCTCTTTACAGGTATATAAATGGCATTCATTGGAAGAAAAAAGGCGTTTTGTGTGTTGAACAAGACTGCAGCGTGTATGAGAGAGTTCTCTAAAATGTCACCGACGATAATGCAAATTTAGACATGGCACAAGAAATTCAGAGGAAGGCTGTCTGTGTACGGCAGAAGGATCCGGACGATCACTAACATCGGAAGAGGTGGTTGAGCGTGTTCACCAAAAACTTATGCGAAGGCGCAAGAAATCCATAAGAAGTCTGGAAACGCAGATTCCTCCAACGCTGGCTAATGAAACCCTACAAGCTGCAGCTCGTTCAGGCCATAACGGCAGATGATAAGCGAAAGCGCAAACATGGGGCTATATGAAGGGCTTGGTCTATATCCTCCCTTTTCCTGACGAGGAACTTGAGCAGAGAATCACTACCGCACTTGAGAGTTACCCTAGACATGCTACAGCGTGCTTCGGAGTAGCTGGACTACCGACTTGACGTGTGCCATGTGTCAGGCGTTGTGCATATTGAACATTTGTGAAATACACATACTTTTGAAATTCTCATTGAAATTTGGAAGAATAAATCTTATGTTTCTCAACACTAAGCATGTTTAGTTTCATTTGCTTTAACTATGTAGTTTGTATGATATTTACATCTCAAATGATATTAATTTCTTTTAAAACACCCTGTATATAATATATATTCAGTATTTGCAAAATTAATAAACTATAAGGAAAGGAAAGATATATAGGTGCAGATGATCTTTAATTCAAAACCAGATTGGTACAAAACACATATATAGTCTACAAATTGTTTCGGAGTCTATGCAGATGAGTATCAAGGTTCGTATGTGTACGATTGAAAGGGATCTCGTTAACTCACATATAGAGAATATTTCTTTTCCAATACGCTATTGAGAACTGTTTCTCAATTTTCAATATTTACGTAAAGCATGTATATATTTGTATATATATGAGTGCGCGTGTATCAAACTTACAAGGCAACCAATGGTTTCCTGTTGAGATATCTTTGCAGTTGTTTTATTTTGCTACACATAAGTGTTGGAACTCCTGTTGATTTTGGATAAAATATACGCAGCTACACGAAACTAAACATGACTGTGATATAAAATCGTGGATCGTGGGAAGTAACTTATCAGACTAACTTAACTGTTATATCCCTTGCATTAGCCCCGGTTTTTGCAAGAAATTTATTTCTCTATTGAGTAATTGATTCTTTTATGTAATGCGAGAACGTTTGTGTACGCCTATATATATAAATGTTTACATCTATAAACATACGCACTCATAAAATATAAAGTACACATACCCAAGCACATATATGCACACACTCACACATACATAGTCATATATATCTATATATATATATTTGTGTGTGCACATACACCCGTGTAACATACGTTTTGTTCATGTTCGTGAATTTTCATAGTTTTTTTTGCGATGTTTTCCAGTCAATCATGCAATGCCATGAACATATTCTTTTCATATATAACTGTGTTGCAAAATTCCATGTGTAATTTGTTTAATTTATCATATAAATATAAAATATAATGTCCGTATAATCAATATCCAAAACCACATAACCAGGTTGAATGGATGGCAAAATATTGTATAGGAATGCGATTCAAAGATCACAAATAATTATTGATTTAAGTACTACTATATATAGTTGATATATCATATATATAAGTAACAAAATGATGATACTGAACACATTTTGTATTTCCATTTACGAAAATTTTAGATGTTTCTAATTGGTTATTTCGACGTCATAGTGTTTGCCATGTAGTCGTGACGTAACACACAGAGCGAAAAAAAACATATATATTTATCCCTGCCGGATGTGATCCTAAGATGATATTACTAGATATAGTGTCGAGCGTTTAAAATGATTTTACATTTACCGCGTGTGTGTGTGTGTGTGTGTGTGTGTGTGTGTGTGTGTGTGTGTGTGTGTGCATGTAGATAGTATGCATACATGTACGAATATATATATAGACAAATATACATGCATTCGTATTTCTACATACACGCATACATAAATACACACACACACACAAACACACACACACACGCACACACACATATATATATATACATATATTTCACTTAGTCATATATAGAAGGAAAGAAAGTTAACTTATACACATCATTGCAGAGATGGGTGCTTTTTAAACTAAATTACCTGCTGCACATTATTAATATCACTGTCTATCTCTCCTTTTGTACATACATTCATACGTAGAGACAGACAGACAGACACATTCACACATACACATACAAATACACACATACACATACAAATACACACATTCACACGTATACACGCGCGCGCGTGCACACACACACACACACACAAAGTGCTTGTGTTTTTTTTACGTTTCTTGGTGCAATTAATTTTATCTGACAGCATAGAATTTCTGTCGCTATATAAAGTAATGTATTAATGTGTTTTACACGTATACACATGGGCGCGCGTGTATATGTGTGTACGCATGTATTTGCCTGCGTGTTCCGTGATTCTTTTAAACTTATAAAAACTTACTCCTTTAAACAAAATATGAATGACTTCATTCACAGTTATTGAGTATTGTACCCGGCTTGTTTTGACAGATATTAAATATGATAATTAGATTGAAACGGAGTCATACAAACTCTCTTGTGATTACTTTCTTGTATCTCAACCGTGCTAATATCATAAGAACCAATATATGTTCTCTCCTGTACAGAATGCACTTCTGTAATAAGCACGTATTAGTAACATAGAACATTTTTATCTTGCTATGACAGCTAGCAATATTTAAGGAGTTCTTTCTTAATGTTTTTTTCACCGATTATGGGAAGATGTGCGGAATAAAAATTGGCACCAAAACTGTATATTTCTAAAGGAACAGTGACATTTCTTCTTCTTCTTCTTCTTCTTCTTCTTCTTCTTCTTCTTCTTCTTCTTCTTCTTCTTCTTCTTCTTCTTCTTCTTCTTCTTCTTCTTCTTCTTCTTCTTCTTCTTCTTCTTCTTCTTCTTCTTCTTCTCCTTCTCCTTATTATTATTATTATTATTATTATTATTATTATTATTATTATTATTATTATTATTATTATTATTATTATTATCATTATTTTATCTGCCTCAGGATGTTGCATTCTATGCATTGTCAACAATTTTCGTATTTTTCTGTCAAGATTACATACTGTTCTTCAGGACCCAACAATAACTGGCACTGTCTTCACCTTCATTTTCCATATTCGGGCTATTTCGTACTTTAGAAGGTTGTATTTATCTATCATTTCGCCTTCCTTCTTCCCTATTCGTAGGTCAAAGAGGCATGTATCATCAACCATATAACTTATATGACGTACCTTGTCCACCACCACTATGTCTGGTCGTTATGCTCTAGCACGTGATCTGTTTGGATTGCCAAGTCCCAGAGAATTTTGCTAGTCTCTGACTCTACCATTCTCTGCGGTTTGTTCTCATACCACATCTTGCTTCTGTCTAGCCTCCACTTTTCACAGTTTCCAATGTAGAACATTGGCTACCTGACCGTGTCACCACAACTTGTAGTGGTTTGGGGAAAATCAAGAGCGCTCGTTCGTGATATGGGCAATGTAATATTATTATTATTATTATTATTATTATTATTATTATTATTATTATTATTATTAGTAGTAGTAGTAGTAGTAGTAGTAGTAGTAGTAGTAGTAGTAGTAGTAGTAGTAGTAGTAGTAGTAGTAGCAGCAGTAGTAGTAGTAGTAGTAGTAGTATCATTATTATTATTATCATGGGTTTGGCTTTTGCTTTGTGCTTGTACAAGTTGATTCCAAGTCTCACTCAGAGACCTCAAGAAAGAAGTTCAAATTTCAAGTTGCTGTCATGACTAGAGTGTCATATTTCTGGTTTTGCGCAAAGTATTATTCTAGAGAATGTGTGTCGAAATATTAGAAAATTAGAATTTTGTCTTAAACGTAATTTGTTTATTAGAGGACAGTAAAAGGTGTTTGCTATTACATGCATTAAAAAACTCTCTTGACAATACTTACACATAAAAATGCTTTGAGCATTAAATAGACAATATTTTTCGTAGGATGTGAGCAGTTCCCGTGAGTATTATTTTTTGTTATTCCATTTTTAGATTGGCTCGTATCTGATATATGTAGCAAGTAGCTGATTTTTCTATTACTCTCAGGGCAACAGGTATTATTTTGATCTTGAAATTCCACATCTTTCTATTTTCTATTTTCTATTTCAATTTCTATTTCAAGCTCTTGATATTTGCTCACTGTTGTTAGGTCTTGACAGATACATTTACGTCAATCGGGACTGACATGTTGATGAGAGGGCATGATTTTGTCTGAATTCCATCAATATAATGTGTGGCTGATTTACATTATCTTTCTGTCAGTTTGCACAATAAAGTTCCAAAAGATAAGATGTGATCCTTTTCAAGCACTAGATGTGGTTTCTGTCCCCTATACATTCCCTATCATAGGGTAGGTTTAGGTCTTTGCAAATTACCCAGTAAATATATTGTGCCACGCTATCATGCCTGTTGAGATACTCTGTAGGCGCAAGAAACCTGCACATAAAGACAACATGATCAATGGTTTTCTTTTATTGTTGACATACACAATACGTTGGGCTTCTGCCGTTCTTTAAGATATTGGCCTGCTAGCTTCTTGTAGTTAGGCATTGTTCCTGGGTTGCTGTGATAAACGCTTCTCTGATTTTAAGCCAGAAGACAGACACTATCAATAGATGAGTAAGGGCTTTGTCAACATCAGCATCTCTTTGGGTAT